>NC_064289.1:39205666-39357957 GCF_019186545.1 Solanum stenotomum | reverse complement strand
CCCCCCCCCTTTAGTTTATTTCCCCCACAAAATAATTAACTAGAAAAATAATAGTGATAAATAAATAAAAAAAAAAAGCGAATTTCTTTTTACTTAGTTAATATTTTTTTCTCGAAAATTAGTTAAAGTCATTTTTAGTCAAATCGTAGGTTAACCGCAAGTTAGCGGACATTCTGAGGGCCTAACATCTTCTCGGAATGTACATTTGAACTTGAACCCTTTTTCAATTAATTTTATATGTTTAAATCTTTTGAAAAACTTAGGATTTTTCTTGATTTTTCCCAAAACTTAAGTGGCGACTCTGACCTTTTGGAAATTTGATTTCTCTTAAATCATAAATTTGATCAATTTTTTGAAAACTCAAACATTTTTTTTATTTATATTTTCGAGTAAAACAGAAATGGCGACTCTGCTGGGGACTTAGTTAAGTTCTAACCATAAGATTTGACTTATTTAACTAATTACTATCAATTGCTGAATTGTTTATCTACGCTTAATGTGTTTAAATTGATATAAGTGTCATTGCATTCATGACATTTCCTATTGTATGTATAGTATATTAAGGATGGTTTCTTCATAATCGCAGCCGGACTTTTTATACTCAACCCTTTTCCGGAAGGATCGGCAATTTATTGGTACGTCATGCGTCCAATGATTATCGTGAATTTCAGCCTATGTTGTCCACTTAGGTTTCCAGTCTTTCAAAAGCCACTATTAATAAACTAGCGTAGAGTGAAACCAAATCCCGAATTTAGCACATTTTGAACTAAATTGACCCAACACCCAAGACGTGTTGGGCCCATTAGAAACCCATCTTGTGTCGATTTGACCCATTGGTCAATAAAAGACAATCATGCTTATGTGTTTAAATTTGAAGGATGTATCAACATTTGGCAAAACATCGTCTCTTGGGGTTGGGAGTTTAATAGTTTGTTCGAGTCAAAGAAGTGTCAAGTTACCATTTCATCAAAAAGCGTAGACATTTGGAGATGACAAGAAATCAAAAAGAAGAACCATCCGTGGAAGCATAGTTTAGGATTGTACCCCTGCGTGGGATTGATTAATTGTATCCCTTTTCCCAATTATGTATCCCTTTTCAGTTTTGTTTGTAAAATTTGTATAAATTTGGGTTTCGAGACAATGCAATGTTTCAAACGACGTTATACATCCTTCGAATCGCTAGGCCTACCCTTGGCACAAAAGAGTCACATATTTGTTTAGAACGCGCAATAATTGTCTATGCGTTATAAATGCTTGTGTGATTATGTTGCTTTATTTGGATGTATTCTAGCTCACTCCTCTTCGAATTATCTTCTAGAATTCTTTAAGCACAAATATCAAGTCACTATCAAAAGTGCGTCCAAATACTCTTTGAATCTTTAGTTTTACAACAAAATTCAAACTTTATTTTTCAAATCTTACTTTCTCGTAATAAAAAATAATTTCAACCCTTTATCTCAAATGAAGGGGATTCAAGCTAATCGAACTACGCAGGACCTGAATTCTCTCTCGTGAGATACGTAGGCCGCCTTCAAGGCTCGGTCCCTATTTTGAGAAGTTTTATCTTTTCCAACTCTTATAAGGATAATAAAGTTTCCTCTCAATCGATAATCAGAAGTACGACAACGAAAGATACAATCGACTTTGTCTCGACTCAAGTCGACATTTCTGATTCATTAAGCTCAAAATCAAATAGACAAATTCCTGTCTATTTAGTCATTTTTCTAAATACATGGGCTAGTTTATCTTCAAATAGAACAACTCTTATGTGTTTGTAGTCATATGTGTGATATTTTTTATTTTTTATCATCTACATAGACTAACATGTTTATCTTTTGAGATATTTCTCTTTGTCCGTACTTAAAACTGATTTGTGTTGATAAGCTGGCTGGTCATCCTTATTTCAAAAGATCTAAGACCCCCAAAGATTCCTTCCCCAATCAAAGTTCGCAAAAAGAAAGGCAGTAATGAGTGATAATAATGACGAGATTAGCCTGACTGATGTTGTCATGGCTCAGCCCGCCGCCGCTAATCAAAATAAATTAATTATGCAGTTGATGCAAAAGATTACCGAAATGAGGGTCGAAATGCAAAGAATGGGAGATTTGCCTAATCCAGTTTCGCTTTCAACCCTCCCGGAGATGGAAGACCTCCACTCCACTTTCCTCCTCCAAGCGCGGAACAAGTTCAGAACTCACCCTCTAACCCCGCTAAAAATTCCCCAATCATCGACCTAACCGCCCCAAATCCTCATCATGCCTCCGTCTCTTACCAAGCGCCACTTCCTACTCAAAACACCAACCCGCAAACTTGTCCTCCCCTTCCAAACCCAAATGTTAGAATTCCGCAAACCTTCACCCGTCACCAAAATCAATATACCAACCCCCAGACTTTCCCTCAAAATTACCAAGCCACTCAAAATATCCATAATCCCTCAATTGCTCCACCATTACCTCAAAATAGTACTTTTCAAATTTCAATTCCAAATGAACCATATGACAACTGTTCCGAGCTTGATCACTATGAGGAACAAGAGAAAGAGTGGAGGTCAAAGAAAGAGGCAGGCAAGCTGAATATGAAAGAAGAGATCATGAAAGTCATGAAGGAGCTACACTATATTCCTGAAGTTGATGGGTTGAGTTACCAGGATTTGTGCATGCATCCAAATCTGGACCTCCCAGACGGGTTTAAAGTACCAAATTTTTACACTTTCGGAGGAACAGGAAATCCATTGGCGCACCTGAGAGCCTACTGTGACCAACTCGTAGGAGTTGGCAGGAATGAAGCCTTGCTAATGCGACTCTTTAGAAGAAGTTTAAGTGGAGAAGCGTTGGAATAATTTACCTCTCATGAGATAAAACAATGGTCTAGCTAGAATGCACTAGCTAAGGATTTTATCGAACGGTTCTCCTATAATGTGGAGATCGTTCCATATTGCTATTCTTTGGAGAGAATTAAGCGGAAATCCCCTAAAAGCTATCGTGCATATGCTTATAGGAGGAGGAAAGAGGCCACTAGGCTTCGACCCTTTATGTCTTAGAACGGGATCATTAAAGTGTTCATATTCATTCAAGTGCCAGAGTATTATGATAGGATAATGTTGCTCATTGGAGCAATATTTGCGATGATAGTCAAGGTAGGTGAGGCTATTGAAGAGGGGCTTAAAATCGGAAGGATTTCTTGTGTTGACACCTCTATAGAATCTTTAGGATTGTTGAAAAAGAAGAGAGAGGATGTGTCTTCTATTTCATGTGCATCAGAAGGAAAAGGACACTTCAGAAAATCCTCACCTTACAAAGGTTATCCTCGAGCTCCACAAAATTCATATCTAGCTTGTTATACCCAATAAGGTTATCAAACTCCACCACCTAATTACCAAATTCTACCTCCTAATTACCAAACTCCACCACTGAGTTACCAAATTTCACCTCTTGTTTACCAAACTCCAGATCCAAATTACCAAAAAATATCCAATCAAGTTACCAGACTCCACCCTTGCACTACCAAAACACCCATCCAAGCTACCAAGCTCCACAATACCCAAATTTCCAAACGCAAGCACCAACTCACCAAAATCCTCCAAACTACCGTCAAGTACCTTCACATCCAGGTAATAATTACTATCCTCCTCACCCAAATCTTGAGAAGAAACCTTCTAGAGTGTTTACTCCTTTGGTTGAGAGCCGAACACAACTTTTTGAAAGATTGAAATCAGCTGGCCTGATACAGAAAATTTATCCAAAAAATATCAATGTCAACTCTAAGCTTTATAAACTCGATCTTACTGTGCTTACCATTCAGGAGGTGCTGGGCATATTACTGAGGATTGTATCAACTTGAAGCATAAAATTCAAGACTTGATAGATCAAAAGGTCATCACTCTTCATACGACTGCTCCTAATGTCAATAGTAACCCCATGCCAAATCATGGAGGGGTGACTATTAATATGATTGAAGTCGAAGAAGATTTGAATGCGGAGAAAGTTATAATCCCAGCCAACCTTGAAAAAATTGAGAAAGTTGTAACCTCTCCAACCAAAAGAGAGAAATCCAAGTTTGTGATCATGGTACCTCATCAAGCTTTCTCTTTAGTGCCAAAGGAGGGTTAGAACAAGAAGAAGTTCGATCAAACTTTCCCAAAATCATTGTCTTAGTTATATCAGTCGTTTCCAATGTAAAATGTACTAGGGGCAGGAATCCAAAATTGGCTCAAAGAAGGTGATATTGTGCTTAAAGAAATGATCGAGACACCAGTCATATCAGATAGCGAGTCAAAAGAGAAAATGCTTAATTGGACATCCACATCGCTCTTGGTTCCTCACTCGTCTTGGTAGACATAATCTTTTTTTATGTTATTTCTAAAATTGGTGGTCTTCCGAATAAGGCTCGAGACCCATACTTTACTCTATTTTTGTCTCACTATGTTTTAATCTCCCTCCTCATATTTTGAAAAAAGACAAAATGATTTATTGTCATGGACAAAGTTCTAATTTTCTTATTTCAAATGAAAACCTCATTTAATGCGGAAATTTACTTTACTTGCCTTATATTATCTATCTAATAGTATCTGCCTATGATTTCAGTGAAAATATTTTCAAATCTTCCAATAACATGTCATGTCACAAGTTGAATGAACAAAATAGGGTAGATGAAGACGAATTTGAGGACTACAATGAAATGTGCACGGTACCTAAACACCTGGTTGAAAAAAATCAAAATTGGTGCCTATCTGACAAAAATGCAGGAAAGAGAACTCATTAGTTTGCTTGGAGAACACATCGATACATTTGTTTGATGACATCATATTGTTGAGCATGAATATTGGGTCTCACAAGTTATCGATCTACTTAAATACTGTCGGATGGATATTCCTAGGGTATTATCAAATGAGATAATGCCATTACCCAGAGGGGCATCATCGTTATTTGATCAATGAGATATCATTATCATCCTACCAACGGATCTTTATTATCATCATTCTATAAATGGATCTTCATCATCATCATCCTATCAATGGATTAATGTCAATCATCATTTTATCGATGGAGCATTATCATCATATCGATGAAGTAGAATCATCTTATCGATAGATCAACATTATCCTACCAATGAATCATCAACAGCATCATATCAATGGATCAACATCATCCTATCAATGGATCAACATCATCCCACCGACGGATCATCATTATCATTATCCTACCAATGGATCATCATTATCCTACCAATAGATCATCAACACTATCTTATCAATGAATCAACATTATCCTACCAGTGGATCATCAACATTATCCTACCAATGGATCAACATTATCCTACGAATGGATCATCAACATCATCCTACCAATAGATCAATATCATTCTACCGACAGTACTTCATTGACATTATCCTTCCAATGGATCATCATTATCCTACCAATAGAACAACATTATCCTACCAATGGATCAACATTATCCTACCAATGGATCATCAACATTATACTATCGACGGATCTTCTTCAGCATCATCATCATCCTATCGATGGAGTAGCATCATCATCATAGCATCATTATCGTCCTATCGATGGAGTAGCAACATCATCCTATCATTATCATCTTCTTACCAATGAAGAATCATCATCATTATTTTCATTTTCAAGAACGTCATCAAGAGAGCCATCAACATATTACATCAGTCTATATTTTATTATTTCGATATCAAAGGAAGAGTACATTAGAAGAATTATATTGCAAATATGAGATACAAGATTTATTGGCCTAACGTCAAGATGAAGGAATTGACGTTAATTGTTCAAGGAGACCGACTAAGTGTCAACACGGTAAGACGCTATCTCTCCATTTGAATTACATTTTTATGCTAAAAAGTTTTATCTCAGTATTTGTCGAGAGCATCCAAGAGGATGAATTCTCAAGTCAAACCACAGGTGTGAACAACATCAACAAGGATGCATCACAAAGTGAAACTTTTTCTTACCAGCGAACTGGAACATAGTCCCAAGAGGAGTGTCAAACTCTTAGGACGCGAGCTGAGGAGTGACTTCCACCACAATCAAACCACACCCCTATCAGAAGGCATGTGGGTTTTTCTTTAGATATTGGTTTTAGTTTTACATCCGAAGAATTTTGATTTTCGTCGGAGGTAACTTTCCAATCCGAATGAAAATACACCAAGAGCTTTGGAAAATTATGTCCGTGTAAGTTCTTACTTATGGATGTGAAGAGCTCTGCATGCATGGCTAAGAGGTTGCAAGCGTATCGAACTACAAGTGGCCTGAATTCTCATATAGCCTGAAATATGTAGGAAATCCATTACCAGGGGTTCCGACAAAATTTCAAAATTTGTACCAAAACTCTTTTCTTAGAAATGAAGATGTGGTCGGTCAAAATTGAATTCGTCAATTTCATTTGCCTCAGATTTCTTTCATCAGTCCAAGTTAAGCGAGGGACAGTTGTTGACACCCAATTTTGGACCTCCACAATATAAATTAATCATCGAGCTTCCTAAATTCCAAACGATTTGGAATAATTAAATTTATGAAATTCAAATATTTTTTCAAGTCATTTTTATAAATTTAAAAAAAATAATATATATATATATATATATATATATATATATATTATACATTTTATTAATATTGGAAAATCATCTCAAAAAAGTTTTAATTTTATTTGAATATTTGGTTTTAGTTTAGTTAATCAGTAGTTTACATTTTCTAGTTAATTAGTTTATAAGTAAGTTAATTATTTTATTTCATAGAAATTATGAAGCTCGTTAATTAATTTATATTAATTCATCTTATTTAGTTATTAGCCAAATCTCCTAAACCCACTAAAGGACCAAAATTTGGGCCTTTTATTTGGCAATTTCCAGCATGACTCAGCCCACTAGAAACCCATTTCAACATTACTTTCCAATTCAATAATTTCAACCCACCATTTCACCTATCTGCCAGTAACCGAAGACCACAAACAATACCAAAATCAGTCCAACAATACAATATGACACAAACAACATACTTACAAAATCGATCAGCCGCACAAACTCCAGCAATATCCCACCCCTATGTCTTCCTCTTCTTCTCCCAAATCACGACCCACCTGCAAACCTAGAAGAATCGAAACCAAAACCAAAAGCGAGCCCAAACCAGTCAAAAATCGAGCAGCCCATTCGCGCATCATCCTCCCTTATAGTTTTCGTACGCAATCGTACTCGAATCAAGCCAGGTGGAGCAATCTCCTTCGAGTTCGTCCTTGCTCGAGAAATCAAATGGCCCTCTTCTCATATCTATTGGTGATTGTACAAAATCGAGTTGGTTGGCAAGCTTATTTTCAAGGAATTTTTGAATTTTGAATTGGATTTCATCCAATTCCTCACCCGATTTCCCCTCAATTTTAACCTAGTTCTTCCCCTATAAATACCCTCTTCCTCTTTGCTCCAAAGTGGGAAAAAGATATACGTTGAAGAGGTAAAAGAAAATAGAGTAAGAAAGGTCATAAGAAACATATACATACATAGAAACGCATACAGAATAGGAAAAAGAGAAACTACAGTTACTTGGAGTCTAGAGTTTTGGGTTTTCTTTTTTGTTCTCTGCTCACCAAAACTTGTCGGAGTCTCGTTGTAGTGGTGGTGAAGCTCATCGCTGGCTCGCTTGTCTCAATTCACTGCACCGAAGAAGGTAATCTATTTTCCTTTTATTATGTTTCATTCCAGTGGTATTCATTAAATAGGTGTTTATTGTGATTTCGTTTGCTTTTTTTCGTTTTCTGTTGTGACTCAGCTACATAGTTAAATTTTGTGTTAAGATTTAATATTTTGTTGCTATTTACTATTCGAGCCGGATGACTATTTCAATGATTAGGCTTCGATTCTTGGTTTTTCTGCTTTAAAAGAGTTGAGTTCTTTCTAGCTTGAGTCATTAAAAATGGTAATGTCCTCATCCTTTGGTTAAGATGCTAGTATTAGTTTCCTATTCATGTTTAGAAGTCATTAATTGTTGTCTCAATATAGCCTTCGGAATCTTTGTTCTACCATAGTTATACCCGTTGTAGCCTTGATTTAACAATGTGTCCTTATTTAATTAAATCTTACCTTGTTCTTGAGTTATTGTTGCTGCAATTTGGTCTTGTTAGAGTTGAGCAATCTTTCTTTCTTTAGTTTTGTATATAGTATTGTTGTAACTTCATCTGTCACATAATTCTTACATAACTTGGATGAAATTTCGGCAATGTGATTTTTATGCCAAATCTGGAAGCTATGTCCCCTTTGCAAGTGATCTCCTTATTCCCTCCCTATGTTTCTGCTTAATCATGGTGCCCATATGATATGGATGAGTTTAAACACTTCTGCTTTTAACTGCTTGTATTACTTAGGTATTTTATGTATTAAATTAGTTTGAGGATATATGTGTTGTTGTGGGCTATTAAGTGTTAAAGCAGTAGTTTTAAGTAGTCATTATTTTGTCATTGGAATGACTTGGGCCTAGGCATTTTGGAGCTTGTACTCTGTTATTTAAGTTCATTGTTTAGCTCAATTGAATTATTTTCCATATATTAGTTTAGGATGTTGCTATGATTTATTTAGGGTGTATTATTACTCTATTATTTTTGGGTACTAATTCCTTATTCCTTTCGTTTTGCCACATGTGACACCATTGTCCTTTGGACTTTATCCTTGCATCGAGTTGAATTTTTTCGAGTCAGCTTCATCTTGTTTGAATGAAAGGAAAGAGATTACAGGGGTGGGAACTGATTTACAGGTCTTGGAAAAGTCCAAAATGGACTATACACATGCCGATATACGCTATGATACACTGGTATACAATAATATACATGATATACAAGGCAAAGGATAGCGTATACATAGTTAAAACGGAATTACAGGTGTTCGGGAGATGAAATAGAGTGTATGCATTTAGTGTATGGGCTGGTATACAAGAAAACAGTATAGTATACAGCCCATATACGGTGGTATACAATCAATGCATACGCTGGCTTTTAGACACGAAAATGGGCCGAAGTCCATTATTGTTAGGGTAAACTTTAGAATAGGACAGGTCCAAGATTTGGGAATTCGGGTTTTAATATTTCCTTCCTTTGCTTTTTTTTATTTGTATTTGACTAACACTTTTATTTGGTTCATGGTTTAATTTAATTAAATTCCCCAAGATAGCCATTTCACTTTATATATATATATATATATATATTTAAATTAAAGTATTTATGTTTTATACTTAGCTTTAATTTTGTTATTTGTCTTGTCGCTTATGTTTGTTTCCCTTTAGAAAAATCCCCCTCTTTAGTTTATTTCCGCACAAAATAATTAACTAGAAAAATAATAGTAAGAAATAAATAAATAAAAAGCGAATTTCTTTTTACTTCATTAATATTTTCTCAAAAATTAGTCAAAGTCATTTTTAGTCAAATCGCCGGTCAACCGCAAGTTAGCAGACATTCTGAGGGCCTAACACCTTCTCGGTATGTACATTTGAACTCGAACCCTTTTTCAATTGATTTTATCTGTTTAAATCTTTTTAAAAACTTGGGATTTTTCTTGATTTTTACCAAAAATTAAGTGGCGACTCTGACCTTTTGGAAATTTGATTTCTCTTAAATCATAAGTTTAATCGATTTTTCAAAAACTCAGTCATTTTTTTTATTTATATTCTCGAGTAAAACATGCATTAGATTAAATAATTACAAAACTACCCTTAAAGGCTTTTCATTTTCTTTGTTGCCATAAGTTTTTATTTTTATTTTGATTTGCTTTTTAGTTTTTTTTTTTTAATTTGTTAGTGTTTTAATAGGCTTTATGGCCTCTTAAGTATTATTTTTTAAAAAATAAAGATTTAATTTCAATATAATTTAATCACAAAAATATTTTTACGCAATAGTACAACTATTTAATATTTTTTTTGAAAAGAAGAAGAGAAAGAAGAAAAGTTAATGGCGGTTTAGCAAAGAAATCTTTTTTGATGTTTTAGCAAAGAACTTTATTGCAAAGGAAGTGTACAAATAAATAAAGTGTGAAGTGTATTTTTGTAAACATATATTCTTTTAATAGAAATTATGCAAGTTGTTATTTCTGATACATCAAACCAAACAATGTATAAGAAATAATGCTTGCATAACTAATGCATGCATTATTAATCCAAGCGTACTAATGCAAGCATTACTAATGCACCCTATTTTGCATTATTCTTATACACTCTACCAAACGACCCCTTAGGGTTTATTTGATTTTGTGTTTCAATTTGAGCATTTTGGAGACTTGTGAATTATTACCCAAGTTGATGCAAAACATAGTTGGTAACGATTTATTGTTCTTTATTATGTGTGGCTAAAACCCTCTTTTTTTTGGGGTGTGATTATGTGATTGAATGTTTCAATTAGCTTATGGGTGTTAGTATATACTGATTTTATAGTTGATTTGAAGTGGGTTCAATTAATCGTTGATTTTAATTGATGAATTGTAGTTGCGAATACAATTCTAGTTTAGCATTCTAAGCTTGCTTGAGAAAGAGGTATTAGAGGTAAACTAGTAGTTGATGATCGTAGCTTAGAAAGAGGTATTAGAGTTAAACTAGTAGTTGATGATCGTAGTAATTGTATTATTGTAGACTTAGTTTGAGAAAGTGGGTCTAAATGCAATCCTACTAATCTAGCTTGAAAAAGTAGATTGATTGATGTATTGGGAGGTTTATATGTGTTGTGCTTGTCGAGGTTCCAAATAACTCGCTCGATTCGTGATTGTTGATTGAGAAATGACTATTGCACCTAAAGCCTAGCCTACCCACAAAGATTCAACGACTTCAAGTAAATAATAATGACCCATATTGTGAAGTTGACATTCAATTGATCACACTCCCAAGAAATCTCTTATACTTGTTAACTCCCAGTTGTTTGTAATTGTTAACTGTTCACTCAAATCCCCCCATTTGACATTAATTGTCAAACCTTTATCATTTGTTAATTGTTTCGAAAACGTCTACATCTACAAACGATTAGAACACTATTTTACTTCGTAACTGAATTATTTACCGTATCACTCCCTGTGGGATCGACCCTAACTCTTAGGTGGGTTGATACTTGTTAGCGACGGCCTACTCTTAGAATCGGATGAAGTGTAGTAGAGTGTTATCAAGGAACTAGAGTACTATTACTTTAATGACCTAAGGGAGATAACTATAGAAACAGACTCGTTAAATTTGAAGAGGATGCTCCTAAAGTAGTGGAAGGTGCCAAGGGAAATAGTGGAAAGGGTAGAAGACATCAGAAGAAGATTACAACAGCTAAATTCCCAAATCATCCATATCTTTAGGGAAGGGAATATTGTGGTAGATTCCCTAGCTAATGAGGTGATAGAAACACAATGCACAACAGAATACAAGAGTTTTCACGAGCTACCAAGCAACACGAGAAGGTTACTCAACATGGAAAAAACAGAAATGCCTAATTTGATAATCAGAAACAAGCATATCAACATACAAAGGCAGGAACAATGAGAATACACAAGAAGAAAATATACTGGATAAAGGAAATCAGAAGTCACATGGAAAGCAGCAATAACTACAGAACCTATCTAAGACATGGAATCACTATACACGGCCAAAGTAGTTTACGAGTATGCCTCAGGGAGGACATTATAGCTGCGAGAAAATTAGCTAGATCTAACTACTCTTGCTAGCAAAAATCTTCACCAATAAAGGGTAGTGGAGTATTGCACACACAGATAACCCCAACAGAAGATGCAGATAAGAGCTTGCCACCCACCCATCAACATCCAGACAAAGAGGACAAAAATCAGAACCCGCTAAAGGCACTACTGAAGAAAGAATTTTTTTTGGCATACCTAATCTTCTAGATTTGAGGTCACCAACACTTCCTCTCTGGTCCTTGGGGATTAACCTCGACCACCTAAGAAGACACATAACTAGTCAGCTTCCCGGTAGATGAGAGCAAAAACAAGTAAAGTGACAGACTTAATTACCAAATAACAATGATGATGATAGACAAAAGTCTCCACCAAAGCATCCATGGCACCAACTAAAAGATCACCCACCAAAGAAGATAACAGAGCTGAGAATTCCACCGACACCACAACAGAAACATCCTCACACGAGAGCGATGTTGCCGTTGAAAAGAGTATTCGATACTTTTCAACAATTGAAAAGAGTTGCTTATAGTGGGACTAGTTTCCTTTTTGGTTTGGGTCGGGTCAAACTTAGGGTCTAACTATTTCTTTTGTATTTTTGACACTGGCCCTTGGACTTTTTAGCTGAATAAATGGTCCTCAGACCTCAAAAAATTTACTTAAAAAAAAAGGAAATAACAAAAATAAGTATTCATTTCTTCAGACTTAAAGATCAAATTATTGTATTATGATAAAACTCTCTAACATATAGTCTTCACAAAATACAAATATTACCTTCATTAAATTGTGAAAAAAAATACAAAAGAAAACTGCTTGGACATCAAACTCCAAATCTAAAAAGAGAAGAAGAGAGAAGCTCCAAAACTGTTGAGGTTGATAAAGAAAGAATTAAAAGGCCAACATATATTTATAGATGCTAAGTGGTAGTGATAGAAATCTTTTTCAGTTAAGGGTGTGTTTGGTATGAAGAAAAATATTTTCCAATTTTTCCATGTTTGGTTGGCTTAAAGTTTTTGGAAAAGGTTTTCCAAATCAACTTATTTTCCTCAAATTTAAGGAAAATGACTTTCCTTCAAAAAATTAAGGGAACATTTTCCAAAACTCCATTTCATTCCTAAATTACAATGTATTTTTTCTAACCCTACTCCGTATCTCGTACCAGACCCTCTCCATCCAAATAAAAATAAAAATTTTAAATTTTCTTATCTTTTACCTTACCCCCAAACCATCCCCCCTCCCCAAAACAAAAAACATTAAATAAAATTGAAAATTATTTATGGAGAATATTTCAAATTTTAGGATTTTTCTTACCTAACTCAACCCTTACCACCCTATTCCCTCCCACAACAAAAAAAATTGTTTTGCAAAATTATTTTAGAATTTTAAAATTCATTTTTACCCGACGCCAACCCTGACCCTGCGACCCCCTCCCCCCCACCCCGGGGGCAAATATTTTTGAAAACTAGTACCAATTTTAAAGTTTNCCCCCCCCCCCCCACACACACACATCAAACCCCCACCCTGGGCCACCCCCGTCAATTTACAAAAAAAAAATTATTTTTGAAAAATATTTCAAATTTTTTAAAAAATATTTTTTATGTCACCCCACCCTCCTCCCCTCCACCCTCGTCAAAAAAAATTATTTTTGAAAAATATTTCAAATTCTAAAATTTACATTTTTATGCCATCCCTACCCCTTTACCCCACAACAACCCCCCGTCAATTTTTTTTAAAAAAAATAATTTGAAAAGTAGTTCAAATATTAAGAATTTCATTATTTATGCCCCCCTCCCCCCAAACCACCCGTAGCCACCTTTTAAAAAATAATTATTTTTGAAAAATATTTCAAATTTTTAAAATTTCAATTTTTACGTCATTCCTACACCTCATCCTCCCCCTCATGAAATATTTCAATTTTTCAGTTCAAAATTATTTTCCTAAAGAGTATTTTGTAGTCTCAAACCAAAAGTATAAGATATTTTCTGGATATTATTTTTCATTCACCAACCGAACTTAAAAAATATTACTAGAAAATATTTTCTACTCACCAACCAAACATGAGAAAATAAGTTAGAAATCCACTTGTTTCCCAAGAAAATATGGAAAACATTTTCCTTCATACCTAACACACCATAAGTGTAACTCCTTTTTAGCTAGGACTATATATAGAAGGATACAAGAGTTTTGAATTGGGCGGGTGTAACAACGCTCTTGGAAGGTTGCTACTAGTTAACAAAAAAGCTAATATAATACTTGCACATTTAAAAGGGATTAATCTAAGATATATAATTTATAATTCAATAGAGGAATTTAGCCAAAAATAACAAGTGAAAGGTATAAAGGCTTGTCATTTTGAAATTTAGTTGATCTTAAGTTTAAACAAGACAAGAGTCCCAATTTATGGCGGAAGAATCTTTCGAAATAATTTTAAAAAAATACACTTAAGAGATTTTCATGTATTATCTATACTACTACAAGACACGTTATAAATCATCACCAACTTCGGGGTACCAAAGTTTGTTTGGTTCATGCTTCATACAAAGCTTCAAAATAAACTATAAATTTAATGCATTACAAGACTTGGGTTTACACACCCCAAAATAGTAAAACATATAGTCATACTTATTTTACAACCCATGGTGACATGATTAAATTAGCCTTCAAAATTTCATGTAAATGTACAACATATAGATCATGTACAATCCCAAGATTTGTGCAACTATATATGCCTATATGCAAATGTGATCTTCCCATAAAGCTCTCAAAAACTCTCTCCAATGGCCAGCTTCAAGTATCCCCTTGAACGTTCCCTACGATAGAAACAACTATCGCTAAGCATAAAGCTTAGTGGTGTAGAAACTATATGCATGGAGCCGCTAGATTCACCAAGTTACCTTTCCAAAGTCATGGGCAGTACAATTGAAACATAATAAATAAATCAAGTAAACAATAAATAAAGAGTATCAAGTTTGATATTTAAAGATCCAAATGTCAAGAACGCTCAACACCATTTCCCAAGAGATCCAATACCAAGGCTCTCCCAATATATACATCTTATCGTAACACCCAGCATAATCAAGTATCAATAAGGACCGAAGACCTGTATCAAGAAGGGTCGAAGCCCAATAATCAAGAGAATAAAGAGCCATATTAAAAGTGGCTTCCTAGTTCATACTTAAAATGGACAACTTCCATACTTAAGACGAACCAAAAATCCAGTGTCAAGATGGCAAATTATCTGAATCAATAGGTATGATAATAGTGACAAAATCAAATCAACAAGAAGGACAAAGTGCCAACAAGAATGTCAGGTGATCAAGCAATCCGTACAGGTGGGCGAGTTACACAAGTGTCTTGATAGTCTCAGAGAATACCAATACGATAATACAACGTGATAAGAAGTAACCAAGGTATCGAGATAACCCTTCAAATATACAGCCGATAACAACAGTACAAGTACAATTTACACAAACCTCGGGCTTTAGCATAGAAACAGCCCAACAAAACTTTAAGAGTTCAAACCGTAAACCGACCAACGTATCAAGGTCCTCAACTAGTACACAAGTGTATATAACCTTAAAAATATAATTAAATAAATTCTATAACTCCTATTAGCTTAATAATATTGAAGTAAAACAGGATCATTATCACAAGTAAGCCTAGCATGTACAATTACAACTATGCTCCCAAAACAATGAATCTATCCAGCCTGGTACCTCAAGTCGCAACTTAGTTTTGAAGAGGAAAAT
Source organism: Solanum stenotomum (assembly GCF_019186545.1). NCBI lineage: Eukaryota > Viridiplantae > Streptophyta > Magnoliopsida > Solanales > Solanaceae > Solanum > Solanum stenotomum. The sequence continues at coordinate 39,342,555 of NC_064289.1, read as the reverse complement.
GGAAAAAATGGACTTTATATCCTTCACGAAAGATGTAGGTACATCTTTTAAGGTTGAAAAACAATAAAGAATCACCGCAAAATATATTTTGTACAAAAAGATATAATGAAAACACTAACAACTGATCATACGGGAATTCTAATTCCAAAATCTGGACAGAACGTATCCTATGTTGCATCACATATTTCGAACCCATAACAGATAAATTAGAGTTTTATATAAACATAAGAGTTGTAGGAATATGCATTATCTTTTGAAATCATATTTATTCACTGTAAACTATGTACTAAAGAACGAGATATGCTTAAAATACTAAATGTTACCCAGCTCGTAAACAAATTTCATCACTTACCAAAGGGAAGGGTGTGTCTCGAATTCCAGCAAGGAGGACCAAGTTTTTTTCTTCTGATTTTAAAGAACAAGTTGTTTAGATAAAGTTCTAAGGTTCTTAAACTTCAGGGAAACGAATTTTACTAGAGGAGGTGTGAAAATATACACAAAAGTGATGTTTATCACTTATACAGGTGTCCTTTAAAGGTGCTGCCCAAAATTCATACATATATACCTACATGTATATACCTCACCACCCTTTCAAGTTATAGGTAATCCTAATTAGAATATTACGTAAATACCCCAATACAATCCCTTAAATTACGATCACAATTATGTTAATCAAGTTTTCAAATATCACAAAATTTCAAGTTCCCAAAATGAGAATAAACATATTGTAGTAATTAAGAAATGGTGTATCGAAATGCGATTCTTGGTTAGTAATTAGGGGTGTTACAACTCTCTCCCCTTCAAAGAAATATCGTCTAGAAATTTACCTTATACTAGTCCCAAAACAACGTGGATATTGGGTCCTCATGTCTTCTTCTCGCTCCCAGGTAGCTGCTTTTCCAGAATGGTTCCTCCAAATTATTTTTACTAAGGGGATTATCTTGTTTCGAAATTGCTTTACTTCACGAACTTGAATTAGGATAGGTTCTTCTTTATACGTCAAGTCAGGATTAACCTCAATAGATTCAACCGGAAGAAGATGAGATTAGAGAGATTGAGAATCAAAGAAAACTTGAATAATCTTATTCAATCGTAACATAAACTTAAATACAAGTAAGATGTAACTAACTTGACTAATTCTAAGGGACTACTCTAACAACTTAATTTGTAACTAACTTGACTAAATCTAAGGAACTACTTTAACAACTTAATTTAATCTTGTGGAAAAGATTGAATCAAATGATATCTACTCTAACAACTTGATAAGAATTGATAACAGACTACTAAGTAATCTCAACACACACCCTCAAGTTAGCTGTGGTGCAACAACGCCTAACTTGGATAAACATCGAAGGAAGGCTGGCTTGGGCAGTGACTTTGTGAGAGTGTCAGCAATTTGATCCACGGCAGGAAGATATTTTACTATCACTCAACCTGAGTTCACACTGTTGCAGAGGTAATGAAAGTTTATGACAATGTGCTTCATCTTAGTATGGAAAACTGGTTTTTACTGAGATATGAAACACCAATGTTATCCCAAAAAATGCTTGGCGTTTAGGAGACTTGATATCGTAACTCATTCAACAGGTTGTGGACCCAAGTAATTTCAAAGAGTGCATTGGCTACCGATTTGTATTCTGCTTTAGTAGAAGACCGAGCAACTGATTGTTGCTTCTTAGAGGACCAACAGATAGGATTCGTTCACAAGAAGAGTATGTAACTAGATGTGGAGATTCTGTCACAGGAATCACCTGCCCAATCAGCATCGGCGTTCATATATAGATTACTATCAGAGTGGCGAGAGATTTGCAAACACGATGTTGATGATGCTTTGAGATATCAAAGAACCCTTTTTACTGCTTTCTAGTGCTCCAGACTCGGGCATTGCATGAACTGTGATAGTTTGTTAACTGTAAATGCAATATCAGGACGCGTGAATGATAAGTATTGCAACTTACCAAGAGTGCGTCGATACAAGGTTGCATCGGCAGGAGGTGTACCATCATCTACTTTGGGTGGTGAACTTGAGCACATGGGTGTCGTAACTCCTTTACAATCGGCCATATCTACATCTGAGAGAATCTCAAGTATGTATCTGGACTGTGATAAGACAACCCCATTTGGAACATGTTTGACTTCGATCCCCAATAAATTCTTGAGTTCACCAAGGTTCTTTAGAGAGAACTTGTAAGCCAGAGAGTTGATTACATGTGCGACCAAGGTTGGGTAACTCCCAGTAATGAGGATATCATCAACATACACCAGAATATACATCGTAACAACTTCAGATGTGAAAATAAACAGAGAAGAATCTGATTCAGACTTAACAAACCCAATTTTAGTCAAGTGAGATTTGAGAGCTTCATACCAGGCACGTGGAGCTTGTTTTTAGGCCATAAATGGCTTTTTTGAGATGACATACATGATTTGGAAAATCAGACTTGACATAGCCTTTCGGCTGAGCCATGAATACTTGCTCATGTAAGTTTTCTCGAAAAAATGCATTGTTCACGTCAAGCTTCTGAACTTTCCAGTTATTTTGAATTGCAATGGAAAGAACAATTCTGATGGTGGTTGGTTTGACAACCAGATTGAAAGTTTCATGAAAGCCCAATCCTGGACATTGTGTGAAACCTTTTGCTACTAATCCCGCCTTGTTCCTATCAATTTAACCATCAGCTTTCCTTTTAATGCGAAATAACCAATTAAAAGCAACAACATTGTTCATCGGGTCTCTAGGTACTAGTTCCCAAGTTTGCTTTCTCATTAAGGCTTCTTATTTTAGATTCATGGCATTCTTCCATTCAATGTGCTTGACGGCTTGCTTAAAGGTATTTGGAGTGGGAGAAAGGTGAGCCAAGAAGCTGAATTGTTTCTTTGGTATGAAGATATTATTTTTGGACCTTGTGACCACTCCAGAGGGTGGAGGGGTAGCGGCAGTTGGCATAATTTCTGGAGGATTCAGTGGCTGCTGGTTCAATATTGGTGGGGGAGGACTGGAATCGGGTAATGGGGGAGAGGTGTTGTGGGAGGCATCATTAAATAGTGAAGGAGGTTGAGAAGCGATAGGAATCATACCCGATGAAGTGGAGACTACTGGTGTTGCCTTGCAATTATGGACTCTGGAGTGTTTGTATGAGAAGGAACTGTTAGGGGGATAGGAATAGGCAGCGAAAGAGTTGGAACGAGATTGGATTCCAAGTTGTATTGGACTTCTGGATAAGTATCCTTACAAACTTGGGACTCTATGATTTCCCATTTTAACGTGGAAAAGTAATTTTTCTTGTGTGAGAACATTTGAGTAAAAGGAAAAATATTTTCACAAAATTGAACATCACTACTAACAAATATTTTTGAGTGTACTGGATCAAAAAAGAGGTGTGCATGATGAACAATAGAAACTCCTAAGTAGACACACGATGTAAATCTAGGCTGAAATTTATTTTGTGTATATGGTTTAAGCCATGGATAACAAAGACAACCAAAAAAATTTTAGCGAAGAGTATTTTGGAGGTTCGCCAAATAATTATTGATAAGGAGAATCATTATTCAGGCCAGGTGTAGGGAGTAGACATATATGATATAGACAACATGGTGAGAGGAAAAAGACCATAGTTCAGATGGTAGTGCAGCTTCAATGAGAAGAGTTCAAGTTGTTTCGACAATGTGACGATGTCGTCGTTCTGCTATGGCAACTCATTGGGGTATGTAGGGTGGGGAGATTAAATGTTCTATGCCATTGCATTGTAGGTAGTGTTTAAGACTTGTGTATTCACCCCTTCCATCAGTATAAATTGAGACAATTTTGTGTTTAAATTTTTTTTCCACTAGAGGATGAAATTGCACAAAAATTGAAGCGACTTCACTTTTGTTTTTAATCGTATACAAACAAGTATATTTGGTGTAATGATCAACAAAAAATGCAGTAATACAACTTTTTATCAATGGATAAAATGGGTGATGGACCCCATAAATCACTAAACAAAGTTTGAAGTGGTGCATTACTATTTAAAGTGAGTCGTTGAAATGGAAAACGATGAGCTTTATTTGATGAGCAAGAATTACAAAATTGAAACTTTTCTTTGGTTAAAAAGGAAAGTGAAAATTTATTCAGTACTAAGACTAGGATTTTCATATGAGGGTGACCCAAGCGACAGTGCCACAGTTGACGAGAAACTTTGGTGGAGGTGAAGTTGGCGGAAGGTGACATATGATCCCTCTGGGACCACTCATAGAGTCCATGTTTATTCCGGCCTCGTACCAGTAGTCTCCAAGTTTTGAGATCCTTCACAAGAAAAGAGTGTGGAAAAAATTCGATTGAGGTTAGATTGTCAGTGCAAAACTTAGCAACAGAAATAAGGTTCTTTTTTATAGCTGGAGCACAAAGACTATTAGAGAGCATGAAATTGTAGTTAGAAGCCTAATTTGAGTTAAACCAGTGTGAGTAATGGGAATAATTTTACCGTCACCCATGGACACTTCCTCATTGCCAGTGTATTCTTCAACATTATCTGAATCAGTGGTGAGATGATGGGTTGCTCCCGAATCAAGGATCCAAGGATTTTGCATATGTTGGATGATTCAACACAAAGTTGACCTTAGCTTCAAAGTGGTTGTGCGATTTTGAGCGACACACATTAGCTGTGTGACTGATCTTTTGGCAAAGTTGGCATTTCACCGCTTGCCTGGGTTGTCTCCCATTTTGTTGATTTCCAGAGATGGCCTATCGTGGAGCTTGTGGTTTCGAAGATTAATTGGGGATACGATGATTATTCTTCTGATGTTGAGGCTAAAAGTTGGTCCTTTGTGCAACTGCAGTCGTGATGATAGAGGATGACCTGTCAATATCTTGATGTCTGAGAAAGAGTTCATGGTCCATGAGTTTCTGGAATAGCTTCTCAAATCTTAGGGTTATGTCGCGCACTTTTATAGCGGCAATGATTTCACGGTACCCATGACCTAGGCCACTCAAGATCTTGACTGCTATTTCATCATCAACCACCGGAGAGCCTGCTACTTTGAAAGCATCAACAATTGATTTGATTTCCTGTAGGTAAGTAGCAACTGTCTTGGAGGCCTTTTTCAAGTTTTGCAACTGATCTCGCAAGCGGAAGATGCGAGTGTGACTCCTATTGGCATACGATGTATGAAGGAGATCCCATGCTATTTTTTTCGAAGAGGCAGTTGCAACCGTGAAAGCAATGGTGGGGTCAACGGATGCCATCATTGCCTATTGAATTAGTTGGTCTTAGCAAAACCACATCTCATATTCAGGATTTGAGATGGTACTATCAGTTTGTGTGATAGTGGTTGGCAGAGCAGATTTGGCACTAGTGAGATGCCCAAGGAGCTTGTGTCCATTGAGTAGCATGACTAGTTGTGCCATCCAGGTGGCAAAGTTGAGGTTACCTTACACTTTGATTGGTAATTGGGCAGCTGGATTGAACTGTACCACATGAGTGGTAGTCGGAACTGCAGCAACAATGTCACTGGTGGTAGCAGGAAAAACCATGTTTGGACACAAAGTGGGAGATAAAAAAAATTGGATTAGACTCATGAGAGTTTTAGAGGGGCTCTGAAACCATAAAGAGATTGAGAATCAAAGCAAACTTGAATAATCTTATTCAATCGTAACATCACATTAAATACAAGTAAGATGTAACTAACTTGACTAATTCTAAGGGACTACTCTAAAAACTTAATATGTAACTAACTTGACTAAATCTAAGGAACTATTTTAACAACTAAATATAATCTTGTGGAAAAGATTGAATCAAATCAATGCTAAATTTCAACTTAGTACCCATGGCTTCTTGAAAGGTACCTTAAAATCTAGATGTAAACCTTGGGTCTCGATCAGATACAATAGACAAAGGGATCCCGTGTAGTCTTACAATCTCATTAATGTACAATTCAGCTAAATGCTTAAGTGACTAATCCATCTTGATTACTTAAAAATGAGCACTCTTTGTTAGCCTATCCACTATCACCCATATTGCATCATGATTTCTAGGAGTGCGAGGAACTCCAGAAACAAAGTCCATAGTTATTCTCTCCCATTACCATTCTGGCATTGGAAAAGGTTGTAGCAAACCAACTGGGTGCTGGTATTCTATCTTTACTTGCTGACAAACCAAACATTTTGAAATGACTTCCGCAATGTCTCTCTTCATACTATTTCACCAATAATGTTCTTTGATGGTCTGGTGCATCTTTGTACCTATAGGATGCATTGCATATGACGATGTCTGTGCTTCATTCATGATTTCTCTTCTCAATTTTTCATCATTAGGGACACATAACCTATTTTGATAAAACAAGGTACTATCCTCCGTTAATACAAAATCAAGCTTTTCCCCATTTTGAACTTCTCTAGTCAATTTTATGAGTCTCTCATCTAACTTTTGAGCTTCTTTCACCTGTTCAAGTAATATTGGTTTGACTTGCAAATTAGCAATAACTAAACCATTTGAATCAAGTGAAAAATAGATATTCATGACTGTTAACTCAAGAAGTAAGGGCAATGGACACAAAGCTAAGCTTACAAAGGGTTTTTCGACTTAAGGCATCAGCCACCACATTGGCTTTAGCTCGATGATAGTTAATCGTGTAGTCATAATCCTTGATGAGTTCAAGCCATCTACATTTTCTTTCAGCTCCTTCTGTGTATCCAAGTACTTTAAGCTCTTGTGATCAGTGAATATATGACATTTTTCTCCATACAAATAATGGCGCCATACGTTTAAAGCAAACACTATAGAAGCAAGTTCAAGATCATGATTAGGGTAATACAATTCATGTGGTTTTAAGTTCCGAGAAGCATAAGAAATAAATTTCCCTTCTTGAATCAAAACACATCACAGACCTCGATGAGAAGCATCACTATATACTACATACTATTTCACCTCAATTGGTAAAGTAAATATTGGAGCCTGTGTCAACAAGGATTTGAGAGTTTCAAAGATCTCTTGGCATTTGTCATCCCAAGTAAACTTTACTTCCTTCTTCAAGAATTTAGTCAAAGGGGAGGCGATAATGGAGAAGCCTTTCACAAATCTTCTATAGCACCCTGCTAAGCCCAAGAAATCTCTTACCTCACTCGGAATTTTGGGAAGTCTCTGTTCAACAACTACTTGAAAATTTTTTACTAGGATCAACCTTTACACCTTTGGTTGATACAACATGTCCCAGAAAATCCACTTCATTAAGCTAAAATTCACACTTGGAAAGTTTAGCGTAAAGTTCTTTCTCCTTCAAAATTTGCAAAACAATTCGAAGGTGTTTATTATGGTCTATAAGAAGAAGTGGCCATAACTTATTTTTCCTTAAAAAGGGAAGATCACGTTGCATTAGGGACATGTACATTATGCACGTGCACTATACATGCAAAAATAAATAAATTATAAACCATGTAAGTGACCAAATAATATAACAAGAACCTTTTCAAAAGCGAAATGAGTATACAACTAATTCACAATAAAATTCCTAGAACCACAAACCTAGGCTTTGATACCAATACTTGTAACAACCCTCTTGGAAGGTTGTTACTACTTAACAAGAAAGCTAATACAATACTTTCACATTTAAAAGGGATTAATCTAAGATATATAAATTATAATTCAATAGAGGAATTTAGTCCAAAATAACAAGTTAAAGGTATAAAGGCTTGTCATTTAGAAATTTTGTTGATCTCAAGTCTAAACAAGACAAGAGTCCCAATTTATGGCGGAAGAATCTTTCAAAATAATTTTTAAAAAATACGCTAAGAGATTTTCATGTATTATCTAAACTACTACAAGACACGTTATAAATCATTACCAACTTCGGGGTACCGAAGTTTGTTTGGTTCATGCTTCATACAAACCTTCAAAATAAACTGTAAATTTAATGAATTACAAGACTTGGTTTACACACCCCAAAACAGTAAAACATGTAGTCCATACATATTTTAAAACCCATGGTGACATGATTAAATTAACCTTCAAAGTATCATGTAAATGTAAAACATATAGATCATGTACAAGTCCCAAGATTTATGCAACTATAGATGCCTATATGCAAATGTGGTCTTCCCATAAAGCTCTCAAAAAACTCTATCTACAATGGCTAGCTTCAAGTATTCCCTCGAATATTCCCTTGGATAGAAACAACTATCGCTAAGCATAAAGCTTGGTGGTGTAAAAACTATATGCATGGAGCCGCTATATTTTCCAAGTTACGTTTCAAAACTAATGGGCAACACAATTGAAACATAATAAATAAATCAAGTGAACAATATATAAAGAGTATCAAGTTTGATATTTAAAGATCCAAATGTCAAGAACGCTTAACACCATTTCCCAAGAGATCCAATACCAAGGCTCTCCCAATATATACATCATACCGTCACACCCAACATAATCAAATATCAGGAAGGACCGAGGCCCTGTATCAAGTAGGGTTGAAGACCAATAATCAAGAGAATCAAGAACCATATTAAAAATGGCTTCCAAGTTCATACTTAAAATCGACAACTTCCATACTTAAGACGAACCAAAAATCCAGAGTCAAGATGGCAAATAATCCAAATCAATAGGTATGACAATAGTGACAATAACAAATCAATAAGAAGGACAAAGTCCTAACAAGAATGCTAGGTGATCAAGCAATCCGTACAGGTGGGTGAGTGATTGCTTCAAGTATTCCCTCGAACATTCCCTAGGATAGAAACAACTATCGCTAAGCATAAAGCTTAGTGGTGTAGAAACTATATGCATGGAGCCGCTAGATTTTCCAAGTTACGTTTCAAAAAGTCATGGGCAACATAATTGAAACATAATAAATAAATCAAGTGAACAATATATAAAGAGTATCAAGTTTGATATTTAAAGATCCAAATGTCAAGAACGCTCAGCACCATTTCCCAAGAGATCCAATACCAAGGCTCGCCCAATATATACATCATACCGTCACACCCAGCATAATCAAGTATCAAGAAGGACCGAAGCCCTGTATCAAGAAGGGTTGAAGCCCAATAATCAAGAGAATCAAGAACCATATTAAAAATGGCTTCCAAGTTTACACTTAAAATAGACAACTTCCATACTTAAGACGAATCAAAAATCAAGAGTCAAGATGGAAAATTATCCGAATCAATAGGTATGACAATAGTAACAAAATCAAATCAACAAGAAGGACAAAGTCCCAACAAGAATGCTAGGTTATTAAGCAATCCGTACAGGTGGGCGAGTTACACAAGTGTCTTGAAAGTCTCAGAGAATACCAATACGACAATACAACGAGATAAGAAGTAACCAAGGTATCGAGATAACCCTTCAAATATACAGCAGATAACAAGAGTACAAGTACAATTTACACAAACCTCGGGCTTTAGCATAGAAACAGCCCAACAAAACTTTAAGAGTTCAAACTGTATACCGACCAACGTATCCAGGTCCTCAATTTGTACACGAGTATATATAATCTTAAAAATATAATTAAATAAATTCTTTAACTTCTATTAGCTCAATAGTACTGATGTAAAACAGGATCATTATCACAAGTAAGCCTAGCATGTACAAATACAACTATGCTCCCAAAATAGTGAATATGTCCAGCCTGGTACCTCTAGTCGCAACTTAGTTTTGAAGAGGAAAATGGAAAAATTGGACTTTATATCCTTCATATGTAGGTACATATCTTAAGGTTGCAAATAATAAAGAATAACCACAAAATATGTTTTGTACAAAAAGATATAATGAAAACACGAACAGTTGATCATACATGATTTCCATTCCAAAATCTGGATAAAACTTGTCCTATGTTGTGTCCCATATTTCGAATCCATAACAGCTAAATTAGAGTTTTACATAAACATAAGAGTTATAGGTATATGCAGTATCCTCTCAAATCATATTTATTCACTGTAAACTAACTTCTAAAGAATGAGATATGCTTAAAATACTAAATGCTACCCTGCTCGTAAACAAATTTCATCACTTATCAAAGGGAAGGATGTGTCTCAAATTCCAGAAAAAAGGACCAAGTTTTTCTCTTGTGATTTTGAATAACAAGATGTTTAGATAAAGTTCTAAGGTTCTTAGACTTCAGGGAAACAAATTTTACTAGAGGAGGTGTGAAAATATAGTCACAAAAGTGATGTTTATCACTTATATAACTGTCCTTCAAAGGTGCTTCCCAAATAAAAAGTGTGCTGCACAAAATGCTTACATATATACCTATATGTATATACCTCACCACCCTTTAAAGTTATAGGTAATCGTAATTATAATATTACATAAATACCCAAATACAATCCCTTAAAGTACGCTCACAATTATGTTAATCAAGTTTGCAAATATCACAAAATTTCAAGTTCCCAAAATGAGAATAAATCATATTGTAGTAATTAAGCAATGGTGTATCGACATGCGACTCTTGGTTAGTAATTAGAGGTGTTACATAGGGAATTATTTTTCGTGTCGGTTCATTCATTGTTACGAAATGAGAATCAACTTCATAACTCTTTCCTTATATTCTAATTGATCAAGGCAAGTGAAAATTGTAACCATTTAAAAATTATTAAATATAAATTTATAAAATGATTCAGATTATATTAAATTCATGAATATATTAGTTCAAATAGATATTATGGATTAATTAGTTAAATCGAATCAATATGGATTTAATTTAAGTCCAAATTAAGTGATTTGGGCTAAAATTCCTCTATTCTAACACTATAAATAGGGGTCGTCATAATTCAAAAAGGGATTGAAAATTCTAAACAAGAACTTAGAGAAAGCTCGTGGATCGAACCCCATAGATTTCTCTATAAACTATAAGTTTAAGAATTAAAGTTCAAGAAATTTCAAGATCAAGACCACCGGATTCAAGAACAAGCTCGAAGTCCTTGAATTCAAATAAAAGTTAAGATCAAGATAAAGTTGAAGTTCATCAAAGATTCAAGAATAATCAGCCCTTGAATCTAAAATCAAGTTCAAGACTAATTTAAGATCAATCTCAAGAACCCCTGAATTTAAATCTAAAAAGATGAATTAGAGGAATAATAGATATTGTAACACTGGCTCTTTGAAATCAATAAATACCATTTTTGTGATACTTTTTCATTCTTGATTATTGTTTTCTAGATGCTAATTTTATTGTCTAAAATTTTGGTACATCCAGTGGGACAATCTCTACCTCTCGTCTCAGTTTTCCAAGCATCAAGGAATATCGAGGTGAATTTCAAGAAGGTCAAATGTCAATCAACTTCCTCTAAGGCCACTAACTACAAATTCTCTACTAAAGTTGAAGGAATCCTTGGTGTTACCTTTCAAAGTTTTGGAGCTATTTCAAGGAGCAAGGCCGCTACACGAGGACAACAAACACGTCAAGTGTCATCCACATCAACTACTATTTTTTGGTCTTAGACTCCAAAAGGATCAAGGTCTTCCACAAATGTTTTAGAAGGATGAAACAATGTTGCTGAAATTATCAAGAAGACCTTAGCTCTACTTAATAAATCTGGTTCCAAGAAATCTACAACAAAGGAGACCTATGATTCAGCCAATGAATCCACTCCATATGCATCACGTAATGTGAATGTTGAATATCAATCTGCATGATAATCCATGATACTCTCCTACATTCCCAATGATCGTGCAAACAATGGTAATCATTGCTTCTTCCATTGAGGAACAAATTGCAAATGTGACAAAGTTTGTTGAAGGATTCACAAAGCATGTACACCATCAAATGTCACAAATTGATAAATTGATGGATAGACTGAAAGGCCTTCTAGATGGGGAAGCCGGTCATTCACCTGGAAAGGGTGTTGAAGTTCAAGAAATTGAAAGTCCTATGAAGCAAGCATCGCTTGTTAAAGAGATGTCAGTTTCTTTGGAAGGAATGATCCTACTCGATTGTTTGAAGGAGTTCATATAAGGGACCATCAAAGATAAGTATGAAGTCTTCACCAAGTCTTCTTATATGTATGCCAAGCCATACATTGCAAGAATTGATAACTTCAAAATACATGTCAGTTATCAAACTCCTAAATTTCAACAGTTTGAGAGTAAAGAAAATCTGAAGCAACATGTTGCACACTTTGTGGAGACATGTTATAATGTTGGAACCTATAGAGACCATCTAGTTAAAAAGTTTTTTCACTCTCTAAAAGGAAATGCCTTTGATTTTATTTCGTGATGCAGGTCCTAGTACCAGTTACCAATGGTGATTAGTTTCATCCTTGTTTTGTAGCTGTGACTCGGAGACGAGGGTGAGCACTTGACGTTTTGGGTTTGTTCTGTCTCCTTCTTTTGTTTTAGCTAGGCTTTTTGCTTTTGAGACACGCTTTGTTGTGATCCACTTTTGGGACATGTACTCTTTATTAGAAAGCTCTGTAATAGTGACTTCCAGGTTCTGGGAGGGATTTCTATATATATTTATTTTGGTTTGTTTCCATTTTGTTGTCCATGTTTATATTATTATTTTTGCTAGTTTCTGCCCTTTCGTTTATTACTTGATGTTATGGGTTACGGGTTGGCTTACCTATTGGTGGGGTATAGAAGGTGTTATCATGACTCAAGAAATCGGGTTGTAAGAGTCCTGCGGATCGGTGCAGCGATGTCTATAACTTATCTTCAGGAGCATACAAGATGTCTTTAGAAAGATTTCTTATTTTGTTTCACTTTCATTCAGGTTTATCTTATTGGTTCCTTGAAATCTCACTTTTTTCACTCTTTTGTAGGATGGCTCGCTCGCAAGGTGGCGCGGCCGGGAGTGATGCACTAGGCCTGCAGACAGAGCCCCAGCTTGGGGTAGACGCCGACCCTAAAGGACCTTAATTCAAGGTAGCGTCGTTGGATTGAGCTCCTAAAGGACTACGACCTCTCTATTCTCTATCATCCGGGCAAGGCAAATGTGGTAGCAGATGCCTTGAGCCGGAAGGTGTGAGTATGGGTATTCTAGCCTTCTTATCTGTTGAGGAGCGACCCTTTGCTTTGGACATTCAGTTCTTAGCCAGTAGCATGGCTCAGTGTGATATCTCAGATTCTAGATGCTTCTTGGCCTATATGGGAGTTCAGTCTTCTTTGCTTGATAGGATCCGTGGTTGTCAGTTTGAAGATGAGGCCTTGGTGGCCCATAGAGATCAAGTGTTAGCGGGTGATAGTGGTCAGGCTACCTTAGATCCTGATGGAGTGTTGAGATTCGACGGTCGCACCTATGTTTCGAGAGTTGGGGATTTGATACGGTTGATATTTTGCGAGGCCCATGAGTATAGATACTTTATATATCCGGGCACAACGAAGATGTATCGTGATTTAAGGTAGCATTAATGGTGGAGTAGGAGGAGGAGAGATATTGCTGATGTTGTTTCTCGTTGCTTGTGTTGTCAGCAGGTAAAGGCCGAGCATTTGAGGCCTGGTGGTGAGTTTCAGAGATTACTCATTCCGGATTGGAAGTGGGATCACATTACTATAGATTTTTTGGCTGGCCTACCGCGGACTTCTAGAGGTGTTAATAGCATTTGGGTCATCGTCGATCGACTGACCAATTTAACACATTCCTTCCTGTTCAGTCTTCATTTAGCGCCGAGAGGTTGGCTCTTATCTACATTCGGGAGGTAGTTCGACTTCATGGGGTGCCCATTTCTATTATATCAGATCAGGGTTCTCAGTTCATGTCTAGCTTTTAGAGGACCTTTTAGGATGAGTTAGGCACCCGAGTTGACCTTAGCACAGCTTTCCACCCGCAGACTGATTATCAGTCGGAGCATACTATTCAGGTCCTTGAGGACATGCTGCAGTCTTGTGTTTTAGAGTTTGGTGGTCAATGGGACCAGTTCTTGACTTTGGCGGAGTTAGCGTATAACAACAGCTACCATTCTAACATTCATATGGCCTCGTTCGAGGGCTTGTATGGTAAGCATTGTCAATCTCCAGTGGGTTGGTTTGAGTCTACATAGCCTAGGCCGCAGGTTACGAATTTGATTCAGGAAGATTTGGACCAGGTGAGAGTGATTCAGAATAGACTCAGGATGGCTCAGAGTAGGCACCAGAGTTATGCGGATTAAACATGTCAACCTTTGAGATTCTTTGTTGGTGACCGGGTATTCCTCCGTGTGTCACCCATGAAGGGTGTGATGAGGTTTGGGAGGCGGGGTAAACTTAGCCACAGGTACAATGGGCCTTTTGAGGTACTCCAGATAGTTGGGGAAGTTACTTATTAGTTGGCCCTACCTCCATCATTTTCAGCCATCCACCCAGTTTTCCATGTTTCGATGATGCACCAGTATGTTCCTGATGAGTACCATGTGCTCGAGTATAATGCAGTTGAGTTGGATTACAATTTGACATTTGTAGAGGAGCCAGTTGCCATTCTAGCCAGAGATATGAGGAGATTGCGCTCGAGAGACATTCCTGTTGTTAAGGTCCGTTGGAGGCATCGTCCAGTCGAGGAGGCTACCTGGGAGACCAAGCAAGAGATACGAGAGCAGTTTCCCGGCTTGTTTGAGCCTTCAGGTACTTCTTGACCCTTACTTTAGCGGACGAAAGTCCTTTTTAATAGTGGATATTGTAATGACCCTCCTGGTCATTTCTCTGTTCTGCCTTCTATGTATCGTTTAGAACATTTCTGTAGCGACCCCAAGTCATTTATGACTTGCTCGGTCTGACAGTTCGGTCATTTGGTCATTCGTTTGGTTATTGTGTGAGTTTTAGTGTTTTTGGAGCTTATAAACCTTGAACGATCATTTTTATCAAAAGTTCAAGAAGATGACATAGGAATCCAATTATGACGATTCCATCAGCTCTGGAAGGGTCATTTTAGGCTAGTAGCATGGTTGGCATGACACCTGAGGTTTTTGGTATGAGTCGGTGTGGTTAGGCGTTTTAACTTTACGTTTAAGCCTAATTTTGACTTTAGTCAACATTCTGAGTAAACGCGCTCGGATGAGAATTTCGTCAGTGCGGTTAGCTTTGGAATGTTGAGTTTGGTCTAGATTGACCCTTCTTTTGTGTCCCGAGGTTTCCAATATTTTTTTAAGCCCTTTTGTGGTTTTTGACTTAAAATGGTAGTTGGGTGTGGGACCCACTTTTATCAAGATGACCTCGTATTGAAATTTTAACTGTGCTATTGTATCCGCAATATCAAATTTGGTATGGTTGCATATCTCTATTGCGTGCACGGAGTTCCTAACGAGTTCGGAGCTGCCTGTTGGAGTTTTTAAGATTTTGAAAAATATGCTGAAAATCTGATATATAATGCAGAAAATCAGCAGCCTTTTCAAAACATTAAAACCTCCTAACTCTCTCATCTCTAAATCGAATTAGGCAATTTGAAGTGCGAGAGTTTCGTATTTTTTTGTCGCTTCGCTGTAGAGTGTTCGGAAGTTGTCAGGTGCGCGTCGTTCGATGTAATTTTGGTTATAAACCTGACTGTTATGCCTTTTCCAAGTTTTTTGTTTTTGGCCTCCTTGTTTTGGTCATACCTCACTCATTTTAGGCCGATTTTAGATGATTCAAAGTCCACGTGTTGGGAATTATCGTGGCTACATCGTGGAGTGTTCAAGGAGTGCTGGGTACCATTCGATTCTCGTAAATTACGAGTTTAGATTGATGCATGTTTTCTTTGAAGTTGATTAAAGTGTGGTTTTCTTGCATGTTGGGTTTTACTACGTATTGAGCCCTGAATCTTGTTCCATTTTGGAACACAAGTTCGGGGTACCATTTTGGGTCTCTTGGCGAAGTCAAATCCGGACAGTTCAGTGCGGGTCCCACGATTTCCATTTTAACTCCAAAATTGACCGTCTCCATTTGTTGTGATTTAGGTGTCTAAACGACCGTACTTACATTTTGATCCTATATTTGATAGAGTGACAACGTTCAAAGGTCATTCGGGAAGAAAAAGCTCAGGAAAAGTGATTTGGAGCGCGTGGTCAGCCTTAAGGTAGGCTACGACTTTCTTTCTATTAGATTGAGCTTAATTGTGTAAAAGCATGTCGATTTGAGTGAATTGGGTGTGGGTACTAGTTTCCTACTTTACTTTGATTAGATACCTTGTTAGGATCGATTGGTTATATTTCAGGTGTAGTACTATGTTAAACGGTTTGGTAGAGTTGCATGCTTATGTGCTAAATGCTATTGTATGCTTGTATGCTATGTGTTGTATGTTCTTTTCATCCTTAACCATAAGCGTGATGTCCTTAATCTAGGTTAGACTAGCATTTCCTTAAACTTATGACCCGTATGGGCTGGATAGCCTTGACTTTCTGCCAACGTCGTTCGGATGACTTAGCTCCTTGTAGATTCGAGTAGCAGACTTGAGTCTGATAGTTTTAAGCATTAGATTAGGCGTTATCGCTGTTTGCTGCACTTATGTATTTTCTCCCTCTAATTATAGGGTTTCGACGCATCCTTGAAGGTTCGGTGCATCACTAGAGGTCTGGGATTAAGATAGTATAGGCTTGGAGCCTTTTGTCTGATTTCTAAGATAGGACGGCGTTCCACAATGGCTGTTGTTGGATTGGATCCTATTGGAGGTACCATCATCCTCGGGGTTGTTCTTTCTAGCTGAGCTAGGAGCATATCGCTGGCTGGGTAGATTCGGTGATTTCGACGATCGCCCCTGGGCTTCTCTTTCTAGCTGGGTTGGGAGTATGGTGTTGGCTGGGTGTCCCCGGGTCGCTCTTTCTAGATGGGCTGGGAGCTTACTGCATGGTAGGATGACTCATGATATCTACCGCACCCCCGGGTCCCTCTTTCTAGCTTTGCTGGGAGTGGACTGTATGGTTGGGTGCCCCCAGGGGTCACTCTTTCTACCTGGGGTGGGAGTTTACTGTTGGCTGGGTGGAGTCTGATGGATTATCTTGGTTACATTGGGCTAGGAGCTCGGTTTTCTTCTTTCTCAATAGACTTAGCTATTCTACGTACCTGTCAGGCTTATGGTGGTTCGTTCAGGTTTTATTTAAACTTGAGCACTAGTGTACCTTCTGGGCTTATGGGGGTCCAGTTAGGTTTAGTTTAGTTGTACTTAGTTTATTTCTGTTATGGTCGTGTGCTTTCTTTTCATATCCACTTTGACCTCTCTATGTCTAGATTCTATCCTTTCTTATTGTTTTTACCATTTTTGCTCAGTCGGCCTTTGATGCCTACTGAGTACTTGCTGTTTTGGTACTAATGCTACACTCTGCATCTATGTTGTGATGCAAGTCCCAGTACCAGTTACCAACGGTGATTAGTTCCAGCCTTTTTTTGCAGCTGTGACTCGGAGACGAGGGTGAGCACTTGGCATTTTGGGTTTGTTCTGTCTCCTTCTTTTATCGTAGATAGTCTTGTTGCTTTTGAGACACGCTTTGTTGTGGTCCACTTTTGGGACTTGGTACTCTTTATTAGAAGCTCTGTACTAGTGACTTCCAAGTTCTGGGAGGAATTTCTGTATATATTTATTTTGGTTTGTTTTTGTCTTGCTGTCCTTGTTTAGAATATTGTTTTCTCTAGTTCATGCCCTTACGTTCATTACTAGATGTTCTGGGTTACGGGTTTGCTTACCTACTGGTAAGGTATAGTGGGTACCATCATGACTCGAGAAATCAGGTCGTAACAAGTTGGTATCAGAGTCCGAGGTTCATCGGTCTCACATGTACAGAGCTAAAGTCTAGTAGAGTCCTGTGAATCGGTATAGAGACGTCCGTAACTTATCTTCGGGAGGCTACATGATGGCTTTAGAAATATTTCCTCTTTTGTTTCACTTTCGTGCAGCGTGTCTTATTGGTTCCTTGAAACCTCACTTATTTCACTCTTGCGCAGTATGGCTCGCTCGAGAGGTGGCGCGGCCGGGGGTGATGCACCCAAGCATGCAGACAGAGCCCCAACATGGGGTAGACACCGACCCCTAGGTCGAGGCAGGGCCATAGCACCAGCACGAGAGAGAGAGAGGAGGATCCAGAGCCAGTAGTGGACCCTACACCATTTTAGGCCTCGACCACCCCAGTAAAGTGTAGCCTAAACTAGCAAAAAGTGTGGCCTTTGATAAAAGGCTACACTTTTGGACTTTAAGCAACACTTTTCTAGGGGTGCCCGAAAGTAGTGTTACCTTAGAGTTTAGGAAACACTTAGCGTAGCCTAAAAGGCAAAATGGCAACTCTTTTATGTACCTCAAATAGAAACATTTCTATCTCATACAACTACACTTTTAAGCGTGGCCTTAGCTTCCTTATTGCCCACGATTTGTAAGTGTTGCCTTTTCTATCTAATGTATGACAACAATTTTAAAGGGTTGCCTTTTCTATCTAATGTATGACAACACTTTGAAGTGTAGTCCTTGCCCATGTGCATACCACAATTTACAGTCCTATGGCTACACTTTTAAGTGTGGCCATATCATTTTGGCTATAAAATATTTATATGCCACAATTTCTAATTAAAAAACAACAATATTATTTTGCAATAAATAATCTCAAGCATTAATCTAGCTAATAAGTAATTCAAATATATAGATTTGCAATAAACATCAAAAGATCGTATGTCTTGTGTACATACACATACTTATAAAGCATTATTATAAATATGTGTACACAATAGTTCAAAAAGTACTCTTACAATAGTTCAATAAATTCTAGCAATGAATATATTTCACAAAATCAAATATAATGTATTCAAACTTTTACAATAGTTCAAAAACTCTTCATCATCCACTTCAATGAGATCAAATTGACTTGTGGCGACCCTTCAAATTTGATCACCTCCATTTCTCTACACATTTAAAATGAAATTAAAAATCAAAACAAACCGTGTACAACAAATCAGATTGCAGCAGTTCCAGATTGCAGATTGCAGACCGCATATTTTTTTAGTTCAGGCAGCACAATGTAGTGTAGCAGATTGCAGATCCAGTATATGCTTGGAACACAAAAACATGAATATACCTAAGCATATAAATTGAGCTGATAAAGATAAACAAAATGAGAAGAGGTAAACTAAAACAGTTTGTGCCTGTTCAGATTGAAGATTCAGGTATTCTGGCAGATTTTTTGAGTTAAGATTTCTTTCTTTATAAGAATATAAAATGAGACTGTTTAGGACTAAAATAATCACTTTTCTACAATTCTATGACCATAAGTGAAGTTTAAGAAGGTAAGAGTATACACAAACCTACCATCTCATGAAAGTTACACCATATAAATATATGAAGGATTAATATAATCCAACTACCACACATTAAGGACCAATTTAATCATTTTGTCATTCTATAAAAATAATAAAGACCTTTTTAATAGAAACATTTAGTGGGCTTATACAGCTTAAACATAACAAGAGAGGTAAACTAAAACAGTTTGTGCTCTTAGACACAGAACATACCTTCAGTTTATGACGAACGTTGTTCAAGCTCTTTTTCCTCTCCTCTGTGATGAAGGAACATATGATTTAGAGGATTTAAGAACTAGAAATCGAAAACTATGATACCTTTCAATGTCTACTAGTATGACGATTAGTCCATATTAACTATAGCCAAATGAGAGGAAACTTTTTTTGAACTGAAGCCTATTCTGATTTGCACAACAATGTGATGGAATGTGTCACTATAAAAAACTTGAGTTCATATTGTTTTTTACCTCACTACCATAACAATTAACAATAAAAGAAAAAGTAGCAGATACATACGATCAACTATAACTTTATGACTACTTACCGGCCATCTACTGGCAGAGCTCAGTTCTTTGACACCTTTTTCTGCCTCATAAAAGAATTTCCTTGCCCTCTGAATGCTTCTTCATAAAGATCCTCCACTCATCAGTCACTCTTCCAGCAAAAATGTCTTCATCGGATAGCCCTGCCTGTGCTAATTCATCTTGTGGTACTAGATGATTCATTGCCCGTGCTGCGCACGGGCCCAACAATTTAGCTTTATAAGTTTCATAAGAGCAAGCTATTGCACTGAACCTAGATGAGTGTAGGACAACTGAAATTCATATACACGAATAAGTAGCAAAAAGTAGCCGTTACTTCAATGACACCAAAGAGACCATCTTTTGTCTCTATGCATTTTACACGCACTGAATTTTTAGGCCTTCAAATGACATCAGCAAAAAAAAATTAGGAAAAGCAAAACTACATGTACATACATCCTAGATTACTTTCAGCAGATGCAATTTTTAACATTTGTGATCTTCTCCCGTTTGTTTCTCTGGCCACAAGTATTGTTTCTTAGTGTTATATTCTTTCCTCTGAAGCATATGTATTCACATAGTAGTCTCATATAAATTCATTACTTGTTATGTTTTGGCAAAAAATACTTACTGAAGATTGTGTAGCATCTAAAAATAGTTGGTAGCTATTTTAGAGGCTTTCCTGAAAAGAGCAAACGAATTTCTTAGAAGGTGTTGCATCATAAGCAAATAATAACATGAGTGTTAATTATACTTGTGCTTATTTCTCACTCATAGTTCGGAAAGCAGGAAATCTTATATAATTGAGAGTACCTGCATTTGTCATTTACATGCCAATTAACAGAACTATTGCTTCACATATTAGTTTTATGTTCCAGAAAAGGATGATATGTATAAATTTCTCTCTATAAATGCGTAATGTATCATTGACATTGCCCTGCCAAGTAAAACCACTTGCAGGTACATAAACAAATGTCCAAAAGATGCTACATCTAAATATGGCATATTTCAACAATACAATATATTCAGAGATTATATGAATGACCCAGAAATTTGTGGAAGACGTTATTAAAACTACTACCTACTTCAGATTTAGTGAATCGATTATTTAGAACCTTGAAGGTAGAATTAGTGAAAGCTTCAGTATCCATCATGCCATGGAAGGAACTATAATTTATTTATTGTGATGAAGCATGTGTGGACAAGTTTAAGCCTAGAACAAACTAATTAAAAGGTTAAAAATATTATCCTAAATTTACTCTCTAAGTTTGGACAGGTTGCCATCACTGGACATGCCGGTTAATTCTTTCTTTTAAGTTCGAAGAGCCGACTAATTTCATCTAAAGTTTCTAGGAAAATAGAATAAGAGTTCACCAACTAATGGTAAGCTAAGTTACACATGAATTTAAGATATACAAAGACCCAATTCAATAACAATTTGAGGAAGAAATTAGGCCTTCGCAAGTTACGGAAAGTTGAAAAAGAGCAACAACCAAGCAGGCATAGGAAAGCATTTATATATATCATATAGAAGTTCTATTGCACAAAGATTTACCTCATCATTAGTTCGTCCAAGTGCTATAAGTGGTGCCACACCTCCACCTCATTTGATGGTGATACTATTGCAGGATTCAATAATCATGAATTGGATTAATCACAAAACATTCTGATGGAATTGATCGTCATTCATCTTTCTTACAAAGTAATCGATGTATGTGCAAGGTGTATAAGCTAGCATTCTCCACTTCAATGTGGTTAGTACCAAAAGTTCCATTCTTTGTATAGTTTTGCCTTCAAACACAAAATTTGGATTCCCAACCTGTTTCATAAACTCGAGATTTTACTATACAATCTAGTTCCGAAAATATATAAATTGTTAACATTACAAACAATTAAAGAACTTTATCTTGCTCGGACTCTCTAAAAATGTTGTCGCACCTGTGTTGGATCCTCAAAAAATATACTACATTTGGAGGATCCAACACACACCTGACGACATTTTTGAAGGGTCCAAGCAGCATAGGTAAGGAATGAACGAAACTATTCATCACCTACAAATCAAAAATCAAAGGAACATGAATCTTTCCATTTTGGCTACAACTAACAATTGAACTTCTCATGTTTTACCTCTATATATTGCCTTAAAATTGCAGCAATACTTGAAGTAAGTGAAGATGTAAAGCTTGAGGAGATGAAACATTGAGGAAATTTGTCTTTTGTGTTGATGTGAAATGATATGAAGATGAAACGTGAAAGTGATGAAGATCGGTGGAAGCCTGCCACACACAATCACTAGACAACCACGTGGAGTAATATGAAGGTAGAGCAACAACTTACAATTACTATATCTGAAACAAAAAGAATGACAAAGTCGCCTGCGACTTTTTCGAAACAAAATGGAGCAATAGGCATTACACTGTACTTATATATGAGAAATAGACTACGCTTTTGATATATTTTTGCATGTTAATAGAGAAATGATCAATATGAATTAAATATAGCTTCATACTTACTCTTTTCCTACATCTCTGAGTATATTGGTTAGTTGAGTTGCGATCCCTAAAGCCAAAGCTGCATTATATATACTCTCTGTCGTTGCCTTTGATTCAGGTGCAATGCCCATATTTGGAACACTCATCAATCCTACTGTACTAGCGACATAGTAACAATAGAGATATAGCTCATCGAAGTTGTTGTATAAGAATTTCTACAAGTCCATACGCATTCCTTCAACCATATCTCTGAATGGCTGCACCAGTTAGATCAATTATCAGACACTTCACATGGTTGCAACTAAGAGATCAAGGTTATTAAACAAAAAATACATGTCAGCCACCAGTGATAGCAAATGAAAACCAGTTGCCTAATTTGCTAATCAAATAAAAATATAAGTAGATAATGATATTAGAAAGAGATATAAATACAAAGAAGAGAAGTATATGGAAGAGAAGTATCGAATTCCACAAGTACTTGCATCGGAAAAGCACTCAGCAAAAAAGAATAGAATCTGAATCTGGAGAAGATAATGGTGATAGAATTAGAAAGACTAACCTGAATATCAACATGAAATCTAGAAACATTATCGAATAAGGCTGCATCAAGCAAATCAAATAGCCGCCCATTAAAAATATCTTCCAGACTTGCCTCACATCTAAAGCTTCTGGAGTTATGTGTGGCGCATTAGGGCCATCAACAAGCTCATCAATTCTCCTGCACCACACTATTTAAAAGAACACAACTTTTCAAACAACAAGGTCATTTAAAAATACTCTAAGACAAAAATCGTTGTCAATTTCCCCAAGAATCTTAACTTGCTTGAACTACAAATTAATTTAACGAGCAAACCAGAAACACCACATGTTTTTTCAATCTTAAGTGGAAATTTCTCATTGGCAAGATGTCGTCCTTGGAAACGTGAATACATGAAAGCACCAAAGTACCAGATATACCATAATTGAATATGCACAAACCTAGACCACACTTTTAAGACTGCCAAACAAAATGGTAAAGAGTATCAGATCACCAGTTTTACACCTAGAGACCAGAATGTTGTAAGTGGGAAGTGCCCATAATGTTAAATTATCTGAATGCAACTTTCATTAACCTTTTGGACTGTTAACAGCATAATGTTTTGGTACATAAAGAGCATAACTACCAGCCAGCGAAAAGTTGAAATTATGTCAAAGATTCCCAAGAAAGCTGATAAAACAAATAGTTAGCATGTTACACTTCTGTGGAATTTAGCACTTCTTCCACTAATTCAAACTTTTATGAGGTGTCTGTCTGTAGAAAAGTGTCAGCGTGCTGCTGCAGACACTTTAGCAGACATTTTTCCTAGAAACTAAATTGTTATGTTTTCATTGCTAGTAACTACCAACCAATTTTTGTGCACAACCCAAAATCAAAACAATTGCCAACTAATAGCAAATAGTATTGTGTATATAGGTCAAAAATAACTTTTTAGATATATATCCTGAAGTTTTGAACACCCTTAAGCAAAATTCTTAGCTTCGACATTGTATCCAACAGTTGCAAGCACATATTACATTAAAAAGGAAGTCAATTGAGTCTAAAACTACAATCAGAAAGTAAAATATGGAAGATCTAACATATCAAGAAACCAAATACCCATCAGATCTACTACAAACTACATCAGAAATTCCCAAAGTAATCCAGCAAAACACCACACAGAGATACTCACATTGTACAAACCAATCATTCAGATCAGGGCTTTGCAATTCTAGAAACATAAAACACGTTTTATTCCCAAATCTCAATACATATACTCACTATAAAATTTCCAAAAAAATACACTAGATCAGAGAAGAATGACTCACCAAAACAATACAAATCTTCTCAAACATAAACAAAGTATGTTCAAACTTAGCTTGGAGAGAAAATCGTGTGCTTCAAATTGACAGAATATTTTTCTAAATTACCTGATGGAAATCTTCAGCGACAACTAGAGACCATCAACGAGAACTAGAACTCTTCAGCGTGTTCTTCAGCTCCAGCGTGTTCTGCAACTCTTCACTTTGATAGACTTTTTTCTGATTTGGAGGAAAGGAAAATTTTAATGTTTTATGAATATTTTTTTTGCCCAATTAAAATGGGAGGGAGAGTTAAAAATGTTGGAGGGAATATAATATTTTAGTGAAAATTTTAAAGCTACATTTGTAATTTGTTATTTTTACAATTATAAAAATAGGACACTTTAAAAGTGTGGCAATATATGTAAATAGTTGTTGCCAATTATACCATACTGTAACAACGCTTATAAAGTGTAGCTTATACCATTAAACAGTACACTTTACAAGTGTTGCCAATAATATCGAAGCTAAAAGTTAAAAACTTGGGCTACGCTTTAAAAGCGTCCCCAAAAGTAGTTTAGGCAACACTTTAAAAATGTTGTCGAGAATTAGTGTGGCCGTAGGCCTAAAATGTTGTAGTGGGTCATATACCAGCTCTGTCGGTGGGGCCAGGCCCAGCTCAATCGCCAGCCAAACCAATTCTGACTCCAGATCTCCAAGCCGCAATTGCATAGCTCTTGGGTGTGCTTGGGGTATGCAGCAGCCACCCTCCCAGCTTCACCAGCACCAGTACCACATGATCAGCCTACAATGAGGGCACCTCAGGTCCAGGTACCACCTGTGGGAGTACATCCCTTGGCAGCGGACAGACTTATGTTGCTCGAGGATTAGAAGATGCTTGGTATGTTTCTCAGGTTGACATTACCGAGGTTTTCTGGGGCAGTGGATGAGGATGCCCACGTGTTTCTTACTACTTGTCGTGAGAGACTTCACACTTTGGGTCTAGTGGAGTCTAGAGAGGCCGACTTCATCGCTTACCAGCTACATGGGCCCGCCAAGCAGTGGTGGTGCACGTTCACGTAGACCAGGGTAGTTGGATCTCCACCGCTGTCATGGGATGAGTTTTCTGAGTCCTTCTTGGCCAAGTTTATCCCTCGTAGCATTAGAGACCGCCTCAGGATCTGTTCTGCAGGTTGGAACAGGGCTCCATGTCAGTGGCAGAGTATGAGACTAGGTTCCACTGTTGTCCCGTCATACAGAGATGATATTGCCAATAGAAGAGGAGAGGGTTAGGTGCTTTATCTGTGGGTTGAGATTACAGCTTCGGGTTGAGACCTAGTCCTTGGTTTCTGCGGTTCAATCATTTTTAAACATGGTTGACCATGCCAGTACTATGGAGCATCTTCGTCGTGAGGCCCAAGGGGGAATCGAGAAGAAGTCGAGGCATAATGGCATCTACAGTGACTCCCACCCCAGGTCTAGCGATTATCATGACAGGACCAGACGACGGTTTTGACAAGGTAAGTCTAGCCGGCCTACCCAAGCCTCTATTCAGGCATCAGATGGTGGTCGTAGCGAGGCC
The DNA here is from genome assembly GCF_019186545.1 of Solanum stenotomum. Taxonomy (NCBI): domain Eukaryota; kingdom Viridiplantae; phylum Streptophyta; class Magnoliopsida; order Solanales; family Solanaceae; genus Solanum; species Solanum stenotomum. Next base: position 39,317,018 of record NC_064289.1, on the reverse strand, counting down.
AATTTGAGTTAGGGCTGAGAGGTATTTCAGTCAGGTTCTTCAGGCCATGATGGTTGTTCTATTGGGAGTCGCCCTTGGCAAGGTATCTATGAGTGTGGTGAGATGGGTCATTAGGCCAACGACTCCCCTTAACATAGTGGGATTGCTCCCGTTCCTCAGGCAGCTCCCCCAGCTTTACTAGCACCTCCAGCTAGAAGTCGTGGTCGGTGTCAGGACCGTACAGGTGGTCATCAGTGTATATGGGGTGGTCCCCAGGGAGGCAGGTCAGGTGGTAGGTTTGATGGTCGGGGCAAAGGCGGACATAGCTATTTCTATGCAGCTCCAGCGAGAGCGGAGGCTGAGGCATCTGATGATGTTATCACAGGTATGATTCTTTTATGCCAACAGCCCGCCTTGGATTTATTTGATTCGGGCTCTACTTTTTTCGTATGTCTCTATTTACTTTGCCTCTAGCTTGAGTATGATTTCTGAGCCTCTGGTAGCGCTATTGCGTGTGTCGACCCCCGTGGGTGAGTCTTTAGTTGTAAATCAGGTATTTTGATCTTACTTAGTTACTATCCATGGTCATGACACCTGGGCTGACCTTATATTGCTTGACATGGTTGATTCGACATGATTCTGGGCATAGACTGGTTATCCCCTTGTCGCGCTATTTTAGATTGCTTCTCTAAGACTGTTACCTTAGCCATTCCTGGTATTCCTCCGGTGGTATGGCAGGGATCTCGTAGTAGCACACCAGTTGCGGTCATCTCTTTTATTCGGGCTAGGAGGCTAGTGGCTAGCGGATGCTTATCTTATTTGGCCTATGTGCTGATGTGAGTAGGGAGGTCCTTTCGTTTGAGTCAGTTCCTGTTCTTCGTGACTTCTTAGATGTGTTTCCTACCGACAGACCTGGTCTACCCCCAGAGCGTGATATTGATGTTCCGAATAAGCTTGAGCCGGGTACTCCGCCTATTTCTATGCCGCCATATCGGATGGCTTCTGTAGAACTCAAGGAGCTCAGTGTTCAACTTCATGATCTCTTGGGTAAGGGATTTATCATACCTAGTGTATCACCTTGGGGCGCTCCTATTTTTTTTGTAAAGAAAAAGGACGGTACGATGCGCATGCGGATTGACTATAGGCAGTTGAATAAGGTGACGGTGAAGAATTGATATTCTCTGCCTAGGATTAAAGACTTGTGGTCGCTACAGGAATGCTCTAAACGACACAAAGAAGGCAAAACACAAAAATGACCATGAGGGTCATTACAATTGATACCAATTTGTCACTACCTGATTTCTCAAAATATGATGGCACCTACCACCAGTAGGTAAGCCAATCTGTAACCTAGAACATCAAGTAATGAGCATAAGGGCAGATACTAGCGAAAACAATAATCTAAACAAGCACAATGAGACGAAAACAAACCAAAATCAATATATACAGAAATTCCTCCCAGAACCTGAAAGTCACTGGTACAGAGTTGTCTAATAAAGAGTACTAGTCCCAAAAGTGGACCACAACATAGCATGTCTCAAAAGCAACAAGACTAGCTAAAACAAATTAAAGAAATAGAAATAACAAACCCAAAACCTCAAGTGCTCACCCTCGTCTCTGAGTCACAGCTACAAAAGAAGGCTGAAACTAATCACCGCTGGTAGCTAGTACTAGACCTGCATCATGAAATAGATGTAGAGTGTAGCATGAGTACCAAAACAATAGGTACTCAGTAGGCATTAAAGTCCAACTGAGTAAAAGAGGTAATAATAATAAGAAAGGATAGAATCTTGACATAGAGAGGTCAAAGAAGATATGAAAAGAAAGCACACGAGCATACCTGAAATAAATTAAGTACAACTAAACTAAACCTAACTAGACCCTATAAGCCCAGAAGGTACACTCGTGCGCAAGTTTAAATAAAACCTGAACGAATCTCCATAAGCACGAGAGGTACATAGAAGAGCTAAGTCTATTGAGAAAGAAGAAATTGGGCTCTCAACCCAAAGTAACCAAGATAATCCATCAGACTCCACCCAGCCAACAGTGCACTCCCAGCCTAGATAGAAAGAGTGACCCCAGGGGGCACCCAATCAAATAGTCCACTCCCAGCCTAGCTAGAAAGAAGGACCGTGGGTGAGGTAGATGTCGTGAATCGTCCTACCATGCATTCAGCTCCCAGCCCAGCTAGAAAAAGTAACTCAAGGACACCCAGCCAATAGCACACTCCCAACCCAGCTAGAAAAATCTCGAGCCCAATTCTATCGATAGCTGGGAGTAACTAAAGCACGAGTTTCTCAATCGTATGTATAGCACAAGGCGTACAATGAGCTTTCTAGAACTCACAAATACTCGCTAAAGAGAGGATGAAATTGTTATACATTTTTATAAATTGATTGAGAAATACGAGACTAAATTGCAAAGATAGGCTATGTGAAGCTTCTACAATAGAAATGTGTATCCAATGAATGCACCTAGAAGATTCTTTACATCTTTCAAGGAATAAAACCAAAATACTTCGAAGATCTAGATACTCGTGCTCATGATATGGAGTTGACCATCTCCTGGAAAGATATGACGTTTTTCAATGATCCTCACAAAGGAAGAGAAAAGAAAGAACCCAAGAGATTGATAATTTTTTTTTGGTAAATATAAATTTTATTACCATATTAGTCAATTTGTACAGATTAGCACTCTGGATATGGACATGTTCCACTCTCAGAGTCCTACTACAACTCAATCAACCTTTTTTGTAAACTAGTCTAGGGATAAAAATTAAGATTCTACATATATCCTATTAGTCTAGGTATCATGCTAGCTCTATGATGAATATCTTGTGTAATTAATCTACTGATCATGCATGTCGCCCTCTCCTTGTGTTGAAAAATTCTGAGATGCCTCTCCTGCCATATATGGTATATTGTTGCTGCCAGTGTCATCTTGTAAACATCTGTCATAATAGATTTCCTTGTAGCATGCCTTGTGGCCCATTCTGGTTCTTCATTCCAGCCTTCACAACCCCTTGTAATGAGTAGCCAATTGAGCATCTTTTTCCATATTTGTTTTGAGAAGCTACATGTGAAAAACAAGTGCTGATATGTTTCAACTTCTGTCTTGCATAACGAACAAACATCATCTTCAATTATTCCCCAGTTACTCAGTATGTCCTTGGTGTAAAGTCCTTTATGAATAGCCACATATAATGCAAATACCCATTTAGGACTACCAAGATTGTTGCAAGTCAATCTTCTCCAGGATACCTTATTGTACTCCACCTTTAGTTTTTGATACATTTTCTTAATGCTGAATTTTGTTTCCTCCATGATCAGTTACTTTCAAATCCTTCACTTCTATCCATTGGCATTCTTTCAGAATTCTCTTTACAATCTATGATGCTTGCTTGATTTCCACTGCCCATGGTTTCCTACCCTTTAGATAAAAGGTATGAACCCATACAATCCATAGTTTATCTTTCTTCTTGTAGAGGTTCCACAAATATTTTAAAATAGTTGTTTTGTTCCATAGATACATGTATCTGATATTAAGCCTTCTAGCAGTCTTTTACCAACAAAGCGTCTCCCAGTCTATGAGTACTTTCCCTTTAGTTTGATTTTCACCATTCTATAGAAACCTTTTGCACATGGATTCTACTTTTTTTTTAACTTTCTTAGGCATTAAGAATATCTGTGACCAAAATCCTTGCATGGCTGAGAAAACACTATTCACCAATCGGAGCCTTCCCATATAGGATAGTAATTTAACTGTCTATGTAGTGATTTTTCCCATCATTCTGTCTATGAGTGGTTGGCACTGGCTTATTGATAATTTCTTGGAACTTAGAGGCACCCCAAGGTATCTGAATGGAAGATCTCCTTTACTAAAACTAATATATTGCAGTATCTTTTGTTGTATTTCCTCTTAAACTCGACTAAAATACACACAACTATTAGCGTGATTAGCTATCAGTCCAGACACCTTTGAAAATTGTTGGAAACATTCATACAATAAGATAGTGGAAGCAACATATCCTCTGCTAAACAACAAGAGGTCATCAACAAAGCTTAACTATATAATGTGTTGTTTGTGGCATCTAAGACGGTATTTGAATGTTTGTTTGGATTTTAGAGTCTTCAGCAGCCAGGTGAGATAATCCATAGCAAGAACAAAAAGATAGGGTGATAGTGGATCACCTTGTCTAACCCCTCTTTTTACTTGGAATGTTGGACTAACACAACCATTTATGATGATTGAATATGATACTGTCCCTACACAACTCATTACCCAAACTACAAACTTTTGTGGAACCTGCATTCCTACTAATAACCTCCTTCAGGAAGTGCCATTCCAAGGAATCATATGCCTTGTGCATGTCAATTTCAAACATGCACCTTGGAGAAATTCCTTTTCTTCCATACCATTTGACCAATTCATGACTCATTAACACATTATCATGCACATAGCATTCTACCAACTACAAAAGCAGCCTGACTTGGATCCACTAGATATTCCATTACAGTGTGAAGTCTTTGTGTGAGCATTTTTTAAATGATTTTATATATGATAGTGTAACAAGATATAGGCCTATATTCCTTAACTGAGGTAGGGTGCTGTCTTTTAGGATTCAGAGTGACAGTAGTCTTGTTCACAGGACCATACAATTCATTTGTTTGGAAAAATTTTAGGATAGCTGCAGTTACCTCATCCCCTATGACTGGCCAAGCTTTTTTTAAAAAAGAAGTAAATTTTAAACCCATCCTCTCCTGGGACCTTAGAGTCCCCAATACTCTCCAATGCTGCCTTTACATCAGCTTCAGTGAATCGTTGAATAAGCTTGAGTTGCTGCATCTTGTTAGGTCTAGGTCCAACTTTGAATACCTCTAGTTGTGCAGCTGACATGTGTCTGGTGTTCTTCCCTAGTAGCTTTTGGTAGAATCCCACAACTTCCTATTTTATTTTATTCATTCCTCTGATGATTATGTCATCCTCTTTTGTTAGCATGGTGATTTGATTTTGTGCCTTCCTGTTTGTCATACTAGCAAAAAAATAAGTAGTGTTAGCATCCCCTAACTTGAGACATTGCACTCTAGACTTCTGCTTGTATATGCTCTCCTCTATCTGATTCCATTTTATCAGTTTTGTTCTTAGTAGCTTCTCCTCTTCTGTCATTTTTTATGCACTGTAACTACCCTCGTGTTATTCTGCATGATCATATAATCCCTACTAATTCTTTGCACTTTATTAGCAATACCCATAAACTCATTTGTATTCAGTTTCTGCATTTCTCTCCTTAACAATTTCAGGTTCTTCCAAATTCCTTTCATACCACCTCCTTTTGTCTGCCAGCCTACCTAAACCCCATCCTTGAATTTTTGATGTTTTCCTAATCAGTTGTAAAATCTGAATGGCCTCTTTTGTGTGTCCCTTTGCTCCCCTAGTATCAACCCCAATGGTGAATGATTTGAAAATAGTGGTTCCATGGCCATGTCTTGTGTTTGTATCTTACCCATCTATGCATCATTGCCTATTGCTTTGTTTATCCTACTATACACATGTCCATTTGTCCAGGTGTATTCCCTTCCTCCTATATGCAATTCTACCAGATTACAATCCACTAGGCACTCTGTAAAATCTCTTGTCTCTAAATCTTTGTAACACTCAGGAAATAAGTAGGCAAAAACTAGAGCTAAACGTTAAGGTTAGAGTCGAGGAAGGAGGGCAAGGACCAAGGAAAAAGGCAAAGGGCCAAGAATGCCCAAGCCTTTCTAAGGCACTACCCCAAGACGATAAGGGCCTTCACTACCAGTAGTGGTCACCACGAGTCGGGGTGCCACTCGTGAAAGTGGAGGCAGTAGCCTCCTTAAGGCAGTCTCAGATAGGTTCATCCACACGATCTACTTCACGACTTGTGAAGCCTTAGGAAGCTCGTGGGAGTGACCTTGAACATGCCTTAGTGGTTGAGGGGTGATGGAGGATGGATAAGACACTGCCTCAAGGCCCATAAGAGAGACCACAACTCGTGGACAAGACCACGATTCGTGGACCCCCTCGTGGAGTTGCCTTAGGTGTGTGAGCTAAAGGTACAACCTGCCTAGCTACTACCTCAAGGCCACGAGAGGGACCACAACTCGTGGTCAAGACCACGGTTCATGTAGCCCTTTGTGGAGTTTCCTTGGGTGTGTGAGCTAAAGGTACAACATGCCTAGTTACTGCTCAAGACCACGGATGGGACCACGGCACGTGGAGCCCCACGTGGTCCCTCACAACTAACTTTAAGTCAGGACTATTTTGGGAATTTGATGTTTAAGTCCAATTGAAATGGAGTCGTTTTGGGTAAGTTTGGCGTCACTATATAACTCATTTTAAGTCAAAATACACCCATTCAACCCATTATTTCCTAAACCCCCAAATTAAATCCCAAAAGTTCATTTTCTCTCAAAATTTCTCTCTCTAGAACTCAAGAAAGAAGAAGAGGAAAATTGAAGCTAGGGCTTAAAGAAACAATATTTGTTCACTCAAAATATTTGGAGAATCATAACTGAGGTATGGTAGCTCTTCATCCATGGGTCCCCTTGAAAACCCCTAATTTCAAAGCTAGAAATCCCAAAAGTTAGGGTTTGACTTCAATCTCATGGATTCCTTTCAAATTCATTTTTAATGATTGATTTATGTTTTATTAGGATATGTTGATGATTTTATATAATCTTATGTTGAATTCCCAAAGAACCCATGAATTACCCTATTTTCCCCAATTTGGATCTCAAAGTGTGGGTAATGATTGATGCTAGTAGAATATGATAGAATTATGCATGTAGTAATAGAACTACTTGAATTATGTTATCATCCATGTCTAATGTAGTAATTATAGATGTGTTGATTGAATGTGATCCTTGATCCTTGAAGGGTAATCTATGATGATATTGTTGTGTTGATTGAAAGGCTATTCTCATGAACACATAATGAACATAATGTGGAAGGTTTTCTCACATGATAGTGACTCTAATGTTGAAGGGCTATTCTCACCTATTGAATCTATGAGCTATCTTATGAATTATGTTGAATTGAGTGTCAAGGCACTCTTCAATGAATATGAACTTGGGTCAAGACTTAATATGTACTCCATAGGAATTATGCTTAGCACCGAGTGGATATTTACTATGAGATGGTAACCTTTCCGTGAGAAAGGTCAGGTTTTTAGAAGCAATATCTTTAGATAGGAACCTTTTCGTGAGAAAGGACGGGTTTCTACCCATAAACTATGTGGCCCCATAGTTCTTTAGCTAATGGATCCACCTAAAAGCTATTATGATGATGGTCTTACCTTAGGAAGGTAGGACAACCTTTTTCAGTGTGGGTAACACCGGATTCCATGTTAAGCTCACATAGTCTATGTCGATTAAGGCTTATTCCCACTATGAACAAGAAGATAAATTATGAAGTATGGTTACTCAAGAAGCTTTACTTAGCATGGGTAGGATTATGAGATCTTATTCATGCTTTGCACAAGTAGACTTTGAGGGTACTTATGGTATGTTTCTCATATGGTATAAAGATCAATGGAATGAACATGATTATGACATGCATTTCATTTTTCCTTCAAGATGATGCTTTAACTTAATAAATTGTATGCATTCAACTAAAATGTCCCTTTTTGCATGTTTTCAAGGTTTTTATGCATGGTTATCACACTTAGTGCATTTTTGTACTAATCCATATTTTCCTACATTTTTCCCAAGTGTAGGGTCCGGTTCTTTAGTCGGTCATCATTCTGTTCGAGCTAGGATTTGACTATTCTCCTTGCTTGTGGTGAATCCTTAGGATTCAAGGATGGGAGATTCACTTTGAGTTTCATTTTTAGTATTTCATTTCCAAACTATGTTGTATGGTCTATGTCCCTTTTCATTTGGACTATTGTAATCGAGGCTAATTGAGACAAGTCTAGACTTCTGCTTTGCTTTTATGAAATCTTCTTAAGACTTGAAATGCGTTTTTACTCTATTTGTTCTAATGCTTTATGTTAAGATATGCTAAGAGGCTTACATAGTGCCTTTAAGGGTATTATGTTCCTTGTTACATTTAGGGGTAAGTTTGTCATGACCCAAGGGTACCCCCTAGACGTAATAAGTCACATAATACCCCTAAAGGCACCATGTAAGGCACTTAGCATATCATATCATAAAGCATTAGAAAAAATAGAGTAAAAATGCATTTCATGTCTTAAGAAGATTTCATAAAAGCAAAGCGGAAGTCTAGACTTCCGCTTTGCATTTATGAAATCTTCTTAAGACTTGAAATGCATTTTTACTCTATTTGTTCTAATGCTTTATGTTATGAGCTAAGTGGCTTACATGGTGCCTTTAGGGTATTATGTGCCTTGTTACGTCAAGGGGATACCCTTGGGTCGTGACAAACTTGGTAATCAGAGCACAAGGTTTAGAATGATTCTAGGATGATGTCTCATAAGCCACGTATAGTAGATTCTTGTTCATGAGTGTGAAGAGCGCCACATTTATGAATAAGAGGCTATAAGATGTTAGAAAATTTCACTTCTTTCATTACTTTTAAGTCTTGCCTTAGAGTTTAACTCTATAAAAGTCCCTCTCTTAATCCTTCTTTTGTGTCTTCATGATATGAATACATGAAGGGCTAACGCTAGAGGAATGGAGGGTGGAGATATGAATGAGGAAGTTCTTCAAGGTAATCAAGCTCCTCAAGTTGACCAAGCTCTGGTTGATCTCGTGGTTGAGAATGTGACCCCGACAGAGTTTAGATCTACTATCCAAATGTTGACCCATGCCATGATAGCTCATGCTCAAGCTGTGATAAATCAAGCCCAAGCCATGACAGCCCAAGCCAATAGAGATATTGGGCCTCATGTGAACCATAATGTGAATTCCGCAGCTTCTAGATTGAGGGATTTTGAAAGAATGAACCCTCTCTTATTTCTTGGTTCCAAAGTGGGAGAGGATCCTCAAGAATTTGTGGAAGAGGTTTATAAAATAATTGATGCCATGGGGGTGACTTGGATAGAGAAAGCGGAGTTAGACGCTTACCAATTGAAGAGTGTGGCTCAAGTATGGTATACTCAATGGAAGAACAATAGGCCAGTAGGAACGGGTCCAATATAGTGGAAAGTGTTCAATTCGGTGTTCCTTGATAGGTTCTTTCCCCGAGAGATAAGGGAAAGTAAGGTGGAAGAATTCATTAACCTTCGTCAAGGAGATATGAGTGTTCAAGAATATTCTCTAAAGTTTACTCAATTGTCCAACTATGCCCCGACTATGGTGGCGGATTCAAGGGATATGATGAGTAGGTATTTGATGGGTGTGTACAAATTGGTAAGAAAAGAATGTTGTACGGCAATGCTTCTTCATGATATGGATATCTCACGTCTTATGGTGTATGCACAAAAAATAGAGGATGAGAAACTCCAAGACAAGAATAGGGAGGTTAAAAGAGCTAGAACCGGTGATGGGAATTTCTCCAATGCTAAGTCCAATGGGCAAGGTCAACCAAGGTTCAAGCAAAGGTTCTCCAACCAAGGTTCCTCAAATTCTTATCCAAGGGTCAACAAGGATAGGGTGCCTAACCCTAAACCTCAAGGAGGTAATAGTGGTGGTTCTTATGTGAATAGGCCAAATTGTGCAAAATCTTGGAAGATTCATGATGGTATGTACTTACCCGGCACAGATGTATGATTTGGGTGTGGTAAGTGTTGTCATCATTTGAGAAATTTCCCTACACTTACGGCTAAAAAGTAAGGAAGGCAAGAAATCTCCTCCAAGCGGCTCAAAATCCAATGCTCAAAAGCAAAACCGCTTTTATGCTCTTTGATCCCGGGATGACCAAGAGAGCTCCCCAAATGTTTTGACCGATATGTTTAAATTATTTTCTATTGATGTATATGCCTTGCTAGATCCTGGTGCTACTTTGTCCTTTGTGACACCTTTAGTGGCCATGAATTTTGAAATACTCCCCGAAGTGTTATTAGAGCATTTTTCGATTTCTTTCCCGGTTGGTGATTCTGTGGTGGCTAGGAAAGTTTATAGAAGTTTTCCCATTTCCTTGTCTCATAGGGTTACTTTGGTGGATTTGGTGGAGTTATATATGTTGGATTTTGATGTGATTTTGGGTATATATTGGTTGCATGCATGTTATGCCTCTTTCGATTGTAGGACTCAGGTGGTTAAATTCCAATTTCCAAATGAACCTATTTTAGAGTGGAAAGAGGTGAATTCTATCCCTAGAGGTCAATTTGTTTATTGCCTTAATGCTAGGAAAATGATCTCCAAAGGGTGCATTTACCATCTTGTTAGGGTTAATGATGTGGAGTCTGAAACTCCTCCACTACAGTCGGTTCCGGTAGTGAATGAGTTCCCAGAAGTTTTCCCCGATGATTTGCCCGGTATTCCTCTCGAGAAGCAAATAGATTTTGGTGTTGCTATTTTACTAGACACACAACCTATCACCATTCCTCCCTATAGAATGGCTCCGACGAAGTTAAAATAGTTGAAAGAGAAACTAAGGGATTCATTTGATAAGTGCTTCATTCAACCGAGTATCTCTCCATGGGGTGCTCCGATGTTGTTTGTTAGAAAGAAGGAAGGGTCTCTTAGAATGTGCATCGATTATCGTCAATTGAATAAAATGACCATTAATAAATATCCCCTTCCGAGAATTGATGAATTATTTGATCAAATTCAAGGGGCTAGATATTTCTCCAAAATAGACCTTCGTTCGGGTTATCATCAATTAAGGGTGAGAGGGGTTTATATTCCCAAGATGGCCTTTAGGACCCGGTATGGTCACTATGAATTTGTGGTTATGTCATTTGGGTTTACAAATGCCCCAGCGGTATTTATGGATTTGATGAATAAGGTGTTTAAACAATACCTTGATATGTTTGTGATTATGTTTATCGATGTTATTTTGATCTATTTAAGGAGTGAAATGAACATATGGACCATTTGAGAATTGTGTTCCAAGTTCTTAAAGACCAACAACTTTTTGCAAAGTTTAGCAAGTGTGAATTTTAGTTAAGGCTCGTATCTTTCTTTGGTCATATTGAGTCAAACAAGGGTATTGAGGTAGATCCTAAGAAGACAGATGTGGTCAAGAGTTGGCTTATACCTCTAACTCCTTCCGATATTATAAGCTTTTTGAGTTTGGCTGGTTACTATAAGAGGTTTGTTGAGGGATTTTCCTCCTTTGCTTCTCCATTGACAGCTTTGACACAAAAGAAGCCTAAGTTTGAGTGGTCGGAGGCTTGTGAGAAAAACTTCCAAGAGTTGAAAGATAGACTTATTTCCACTCCAGTGTTGACCTTACCGAAGGGTACAGATGGTTTTGTTGTATATTGTGACGCCTCTAGAGTTGGGTTGGGAAGTGTGCTCATGCAAAACGGTAAGGTGATTGCCTATTATTCAAGGATACTCAAAGTACATGAGAAGAATTATCCGACCCATGATCTTGTAATAGCGGCGGTAGTATTTGCCTTGAAAATATAGAGACATTACTTGTATGGGGTCCATGTGGATGTTTTCATCAATCACAAGAGTCTTCAATATGTGTAGTCAAAAAGACTTGAATCTATGACAAAGAAGGTGGTTAGAACTTTTGAAGTATTATGACATGAGTGTCCTTTACCACCCCGACAAAGCTAATGTTGTAGCGGATGCACTTAGTAGATTGTCCATTTGTAGTGTGGCTCATGTAGAGGATGAAAATAAAGAATTGGTTTGTGAGGTGCATAGATTGACACGACTAGGTGTCCAACTAGTGGATTCCACCAAGTGTGGTGTCATGCTCATAATGGGTCCAAACCGTCTTTTGTGATGGATGTGAAGGCTAAGCAAAGCCCTGATCCTATAGTGGTTGAGTTGAAACAGTCGGTACTCAAGAAGCCCGTTGAGGCCTTCTCCACTACAACATTTTAGGGCTACGGCCACTCTAGTAAAGTGTAGTCTAAACTAGCAAAAAGTGTGGCCTTTGATAAAAGGCTAAACTTTTGGACTTTCAACAATGCTTTTTAGGTGGTGCCCTAAAGAAGCGTAACCTTTGACATTAGGCCATACTTTTGAAATGTAGCCATAGCAGCTACACTTAAAAAGCATGGCCAAAGAGGTATAAAGGGCACGCTTTGTAGTAATTCATTAGCAACACATTTGTTTGATTATACTACACTTAAAAGCGTGGCCTTTGTTTTGTTATTGGTCACACTTAAAAAGTGTTGCCTTTAATATCTCATCTAGAACAACACTTATAAAGTGTAACTTTTCTTATGTACAAGATAAAATTTGTAATCAGTAAGCCACACATTAGACGTCCCTATAGCATCACTTTTGAAGTGTGGCAATGTTGTGTAGAATTTTTGTAGCATCACTTTTATGTCTTTTGTTGTTGGCTATTCTGTCTAGTTCATTTTATTATAATATAAGCACAAATGAGATACATAAAATGCAAATCTGGACATTTCATCAATATTTTTTCATCTACTATCTAGCATACATTATCACCACGTTAATCCATATTAAAATTGGAAGGAGCGCATGGTTAACTTACATCCTTACGATCCACTATAGAAGAATGTGGCATCTAAAAAGATGAGCAAGAGATGACACGAATATACAATCAATATAGTTGCATAACATTATATAATAACATATAACATTAGGAATTGTCAATAGGTGATACTATGCTATCTAAATGTGGTAAGTGAACACTCACCTTGTTTGGTTGTGTATTACAAAATGTTGATCTGACATGCTGAAAATCAGTTTGTTTGGTCATATCAAATTTAACAGGTCATTCGCACAAGTCTCCAATTTAAAAGGATGATTTTAAAATCAGCCAGAGAAACACCAGCGCCATTGAATGTCTTATTTTATGGAGTAACACTTGCACTAGAGTTCCTGCAAAATCTAACTCTACTCTTTGTGCATAAGTTGTGCAGTAATAGACTCGACTTTTACTCGTAGGGCCCTAACATTCTTTAGAAAATCAATAAAATATATCAGATTAAAATGACCTGATACTAATTATAATTTGTTAATATAAGATATATTTGATCTCATCAATTCTGAACACTTCATCCACCTCTAAAGAGCTAACTCACTTCCCCTAGCTATTTTTTGCATGATCATCTTCTCCTTAGGCTGTCAAGTAGCAGTGGGGGATACATTTGATATTATTCCCTTTGTTTCGCGATGATCATTAGGTATAATCTCCTATAACTACACCACCAAGACCGGGTAACAAAACAACGGCCAGATCAGCAGATTTAGCCGCAGTTCTTCCTCAAAAATGGCAGGACTTAGAGGACATTTTTTGTTCTAGATAGACATAATTCCTACTTTTAACAAGCACAGACTACTCAAAAAAAACATGGCTCACTTACATGAGGATCATGATCATAGATAGTACACTTGATCAGTAACCTTTTGATGTAAACTTGATTATCAACTTTCCCAAACACATAGATATCTTGTTTTCTACATTAATTCAAATACCTGATTGTCTATCTTCAACTATTGTAACTGTTGCAGATAGTAAAGTGCATAGAAACAATCCAACAAGCATTTCTACATACTAGAATCAAAAATAAAGCGAAACAGTTTGATTTATTCTTGAAAGCGAAACAGTTTACATCTCTATTCTTTGTCAAGTCTCAGTGTACATGCACTTTGAAACATACTTGGCTTTGAATTATCAAGAAATTAAGGAATAAATAACTTTATCAGCGTTAGAAACACTTCCATGTATGAGTACAATACAATATTATATTAAATCTAATCGAAAACACCAATAAACAATAATTTGAAGGTAGAAGGTGATTGAATTAGGGAAAGACGATGACATTAAAAACTTACAGATAGAGAGCAAATTGGATATGGCAGTGAATTTGGCCTGTCTCAAAAAAGAAGGCAATCAGAACCAAAAAACCTCAGAAAATCACACAGCAACATGTAAACTAACATATGCAGATGATCACGACCAAAATGGAATACACATGGATGAGAAAACAAAAATTCAACAAAAAGGTCTCTATGAAACTAATCATGAGCACGTTGTGAAAAAAAGTAATGACTTAGTTATATAAGAACCAGTTGACAATCACAAAGCCAATACACAAGCAACATCTCTGCTATAAACTACAAAAGATCTCCTAAAATATAGAATACATGAATACAAATAGTAGAGAAACAACCTTTGTAAAGTTTCAACGAACTCCATAGTTAATGATATCTGGTAAGAGGTGACTAAGGGAAAAACTTGAAACTTGCAAATCAGTCTCCCCAACTTTAGTAGCACTTGGTGGAATTCTGGGTGGTGTCATGCTAATAAAGAAGGAAGTATAAGAAATGGTGATAGGAATATTCCTGCCTATGCACACAAGTTCAGGATGTCAAAAATCTAACTTTGACATGTATCAGCTAACTAATCTACCGTCTACACATTCTGGACTAGCCCTTTAATATGTTCAATAACTGGAATAGAGTAGCCTTGGTGAAGGTATGGAAGTCCTTGACATACCTAGTTGTATGTGTCACAATGATATCCACCTTCTCAAAAATCTCCATATGGAAATACATTAACCTCCTCCTGCAAGAACCCATAGAACATTGTTGATAGGTTCCAAAGTTATCAACTTAAAAGTTTTGACAACTAATTAAGAATAAAAGTAAACCTAAGGTAAGATACAACTATTTGATGTTTTCAGTCATTTCAGATGCCACCATATTTCTAAATCAATAAATCAGTTCTCAAATGACAACAATAACATCAGACCAGTTCTTAGATGGAGTCTAAAAGAAATTCATGACTAGGTTAGATTGCTTTAGTGTAGGTAGCTTCAGAAACATGTCTCACCTAAACCGCTGAGCAGAAACATAGTCTGCTGCAATAAATGAGTGAAAAAATGGCAAATTTGTACGAGTATCATATGTCAATATTGCTCCTTTCCTAGTGACAAGAAAAGAAGAAGAAAACAGATAACAAGGATGATTTGAAGTTGCTTCCAATAAGACGTTGAGATATAGTAAGAAGACATGTGATGTAACCAGAATATTCAAAGAGAAATTGTGTACCCGCCACCACAGTCTGGATTCAGTGTGCACAATGATTCAAACCCAATAGAAACAATATGCGCAATGCGCATCTCATGCAACTCTGGTATTACATTCTCTACAATCTTCAACCACGAGATGAAGAAAAATCTTGAACGTACTAACAATCTTGTAGAGTGATAGATACTCACAATATTGACGCTAATTATTCCAACAATTCTAAACCAAAGCTAGAAGATACACTAGCCAAAGTCCAAGATAAAGTAATGGAGAATGTAATAATAGAAATAGACATACTTTGCATCCATATTTTTCTCATAGTCGACTGAGAACATTCTCACACTTGTCAGATATATTAGTTGAGAAGACATCATTAAACCACTACAAGAGTAAATTGCTATGAGATTATCAAAGAAATAATGGTTATAACCAAACAAAAAATTCAATGCACAGCAGTGTAGTCACATCTTCATATTTTCCATGGCGCAGTGAATCCAGAGATCGCGAGCTCTCTTGTGAAGGGAAATTAGGTACACAAGGGAGGGAGTGAAAGAAATAGAGACAGATGATTAAATTACAGAAACAGAACTTTTGATCCACAATGATGTCCAAAATCGATAAGTGAAAGCTAGGACATGAAGTTCCTTAGGCAATTTATACACAAACAAAGAGAACCAAATGCAAACATTAAGATATGTAGTTCCTTAGGCAACTTATACATATGAAGTTACCAAGAAACATATTACTGAAAGCTACAATTCTACATCCAACATTTCAAGAACATAATGCAAAATGAAAACTTGTATCCAAAGTAGAAAACAATGTTTGCAGCCACCATTGTAAGGAAGAAGGAAAAGATGCACGATCTTTGCAAGGTGAGGCACGAGGTAGAAGGACTATAGTTTCCATAAGGAAAGCTCATTAAATCAGGGCATGTTTATACCTTCACGTCTCTATGTAGAACGTGGTTGGAGTGCAGATAATCTACCACCAGTAATAGCTGAGTCAGCCATTTGCAGAGTTTCTGCAGAGGAAAAAGTTGGTGAACACATAAACTTTAAGTAAACCACTCTAGTATGAGAACCCATTATGATGGAAGTTGTATCTAAACTACCACTTCTGGGAAGAGAGCTCCCCTAGACTTCCTTATGATTTTTTCCCTGATCACCCAAAAAAATAAAAAGTCATTATCTTCATATTACACCATAAAACATTCCCATTATCTTATTACTTTCAACCTCATAATTTAGGAAAAGGTGTCTAAAGATTCTTCATTTAAAAGAATCATAGGGTAGTTTAGTCTACAAATATATTTTGACCATATTTTGGGAGAAACGTAGAATTCATATGTCAATAAGTAAAAAATGCTAGCAAGGCTAGGATAACCACTCACATATGGACCTTCACAATAGTTGGTAACAATGCATATCCAATTCCCCTGAAAGAAAAACAAAGTCAATCCTATTTTGAGGCAACTCGATATAGAATTTTCTCAAGTCAAGGATAATCATTTCAGTTCCAACCGGACGCAGGCGCAAATTCCAGAAGGTGTAGCTATTGACGAATTCGTTTCATCTGGAACACTAGAGTATAAATGCCGAAAATAGTTATGAAGCTCCAATATACAATGGTGTGCTCGTCTAACCAGAATTGGAGCATGGAGTCACATTGTCTACTGAAAAGTGAGGGCTTTGATGTGGCCTCATATGGCACTGGGCAACATGTGAAGCTTCTTGTTCCTTCTATTAGGGAACCAAGTGTTCACGACTTCGGCACTCCTTATAAGCAGATGTTTGATAACCTCTGTCGCAAAGACGTTGTACAGACAAAATGGAATACTGCCTTTTGCTGAAAAGGAACTTGGGTGTAAAGCTTGCACCTCAACGTTGGTAGGATAATGCAGCTCATGGTCCCTTTGATGTTGTAATTACATTTGAAGAAAAAGTTTTTGAGTTGGTGCTTGAAGATCTTCATATCGAAACCGTGTTCTCTTGAAGCCGGTTCTTGTTAGCAATTTAGATGTAAAAGATAACCATGAGGAGGAAGCAATTGGATGTCGTCTTGCTTTGATTTTGTGTAAAGAACTTGAAGCGACTGAAAATTGGGAGGATACAATTGATGATATTATCAATAATTTTGATAAACAACACAGACGGAAGCTCCTGTACAATATCTCCTTCTAATAAAAGGATGGCAATCTTAAGAGTATTAATGGAACTATCAGTTTGTTCTGTGTCCAATTTGTCTGCTGGTATGCTGGAAACACATTGCCTTTTTATGTATAACTTTCCCAGTTAAGGCAAGTGACAAAAATATTGCTTCAAAAGCCTTTGTTGGCTCAGATTATTTTTGCAGTGCTCATGCTTCTCCGTTCTCATAAAAAATATCAGTTCCAAATCCTGTTCTAGAAGCTAAATAACATAATACCTTCTCGACCCAATCATCCTTGTACTCCACGATATATGGATGGCTTAACTTAGCTATCAGATCCATCTGCCATAGAATAATAGATACACAGATATCATCAGATATCAATTAGCTTAAAATTATGTAGACCTATCTACTCAACATAATATCATTCCAAGCCAAAGTGAAACTTACTCTATAACCTGCAGACACAATGTTCTAAAACAAGACAATGGGTTGCACGACGATTCTGCTTCTCTTTCAAAACCTACTGACTTTCTAGAGTGAAATTAATATGATTCGATTAACAAGACCCTATAGCTATTCAGCTTAATTTCAAACTGATGAAGCTAACATACGAGCTAGACTCCCAAAATCGTACAAAAACCACACGAATATTAAAATCCTAAAGCTAAAATTTAGACTTTCAAAGATAGAATTTCTAACCTGATAAACTCTATTCCAACAAAATCGTGTTCTTCAGTGAGAAGATCTTCAGCTCTTCAACGAGAAATCTGTGAGAAATTGTTTTCTTCAGCGAGAAATCCGAGAGAAAATCATGACAGAGAGACTTAGCTTCGGTTCATCTGTGACAGAGAGACTTAGCTTCATCTCTTGATCAGTCCTCCAGACTTAGCTTCAGCTCTTCAGTTCATCAAAGAAAAGCATGTTCTTCGGTTCATTAGAGAAAAGCATGTTTTTCTGATTTTGGGAAAACAAAGTTTTAATGTTTTATGAATATTATGTTTTTGCCCAATAAAAATGGGAGGGAGAGTTAAAAATGTTGGAGGGAATATAATATTTTAGTGAAAAAGTTAAGGCCACACTTGTAGTGTGTTGGTTTTACAATTATAAAAATAGGACACTTCAAAAGTGTGGCCATATATGTAAATAGTTGTTGCCAATTATATCATATTGTAACAATGCTTATAAAGTGCAGCTTATACCATTAAAAAGTACACTTTGCAAGTGTTGTCAATATTATCGAAGCTAACAGTTTAAAATTTGGACTATGCTTTAAAAGTGTCCCCAGAAATATTTTAGGCAACACTTTACAAGCATTGTCCAGAATTAGTATGGCCGTAGGCCTAAAATGGTGTAGTGCTCCCACGGGGGAGATGGGGTGCTTAGGTACCAAGGTCAGTTATGCGTTCCGAATATTGGTGGTTTGAGGGAGAAAATTCTAGAGGAAGTTCATAGTTCTCGATATTCTATTCATTCGGTAGCCACCAAGATGTACCGTGATCTACGGGAAGTCTATTGCTGGAATGGTATGAAGAGAGATATTGCGGAATGTGTAGCCAAATGTCCTAATTGTCAACAAGTTAAGGTTAGGCATCAACGGCCAAAAGGCTTACTACAAGATATACAAATTCCCACTTGGAAGTGGGAAGAGGTGAATATGGATTTTATTATGGGTTTGCCTCGTACTCGAAAACAACATGATTATATTTAGGTCATTATAAATAGGATGACAAAATCAGCCCATAAGTAAAGAGCCCTAATACAAATATTGGGAATAGCATAGTATTGTCCGATTCATACGCCTCCGAAGATTAATGACGAAAGGTTGGTTTGTTTATCTGCAATTGCAAAATTTTGTCCCACAGAATTCTCTTAGGACCCTTTTTAACAAAAGAGTTAATGAACTCCAAATTTTTTAAAGAAGAATAAACTTTTCCAAGTGAAATCCCCTAGTATATGAAAGAGTGAAAAAGTGCTTTCGTTGTTGTGGAATAAGAAGCCTTCGTATCTTAATGCACGTATTTAATTTATTCGGAGCTAGAGGTATGACTGGCATAATATCTACGATTGGATTCAAAAAAGCATAGGCCTTGGGCAATTTCAATGAACTTCTATGAAATGGTTTCACGGGATTCAGCCAATTGTATACATTCCCGTCAAGGTTTCTCATTGTGCGGAAGACTATGCTAAGTTGTATATAAATGAGATAGTGAAGTTGCATGGGGTCCGTTTGTCTATTATTTCAGATCCAAGAACTCAATTTACTTCTCACTTTTGGAAGTCATTCCAAAAAGGACTTTGTACTAAAGTTAAGCTTAGCATGATTCTTCATCCCCAAACTGATGGGCAAGCAGAGCGTACCATCAAAACATTAGAGGACATGTTAAGGGCATGTGTTATATATTTCAAAGGTAATTGGGATGACCACTTTCCATTAATAGAGTTTGCCTACAATAATAGTTACATTTCTAGTATCGGTATGGCTCTCTTTGAAGCCTTGTATGGTAGGAGATGCAGGTCTCCGGTTGGTTGGTTTGAAGTTGGTCAAATTGCTCTCATTGGTCCCGAATCGGTTTATGAAGCTATTGAGAAAGTTTGACTCATTAGATAGTGGTTGATAATGGCTCAAAGTAGACAAAAGTCTTATGCCGATGTGAGAAGAAGGGATTTAGAATTTGAAGTTAATGATTGGGTCTCTTTGAAAATCTCACCCATGAAGGGTGTGATGAGATTTGGTAAGAAACGGAAACTTAGTACCTAGTATGTAGGTCCAGGATTATGGGATCTTATTTATGCATTGCACAAGTAGACTTTAAGGGTACTTATGGTATGTGATTAACGTTTAAAACACACCTCATCCATTTCTAGGTGTTCAATGAACGTAAATCAATATAAAACCCAACTAAATAAGTTGGGGTCGAATCCCATAGGGAGTGGTAAGTGTTTCAGATTCAATTTTGAGATATGAACATGGTCAAATCAGTCATAATAAAAGTTATCGAATAAAGATATCATTCAAATCAGGGGATGACACGAAAGTCAAATGGGGGTTTTGATTATAATTATTAACTACAAACAGTAGCAAACAATATGAATTAACAACAATAAGATGTGTTCTTGGGATGTGATCGATTATAGGCTAATATAGACGAATGGGTAATTGCAACTATTAGTAAATAAATAGATATTAGTGATTAAGCTAGGCTAAGAGGAAGCAATTTTGTCTCGAACAATTTACCCCGAATCATGTTGATTTCTCTCGAATATCAACAAGCATGCAAAATAATACCAGCCCGCACCTTAATCCATTCACTCTCTCGAGCTGAATGTGTGGAATTGAGTTTAGGATTCACTCTTTCGGGATGAACCGAGGTCAACCCAATACCCACAAACCATCAATCAAAAACCTTAGTTCTAGAACCTCCCTCTTGAGCAAGCCAAGAACACAAAGCTAGAACTATATTTGCAACTACAATTCTTAAATTAAACCATAATTAATGATTGAACTCACTTCTAAATAGCATTTAAACTAACAATTATCAATACCCATAAACTAAATTAGCCCATAGTCACATAATCACACCCCAAGAATTGGGGTTTTAGCTAGACATCATAAAAAGATAAAAACTAGAGAAAACTGTCTCCTTGTTCAAAACTAAAAAATAGATTAAAAATATATGATCTATGATGCTAAGCTAAATGTTCAAAAATGTATTTATAGTCGCCAAAAGTGTGCTACGAAGAGTCACTCGGCGAAGTAAGTCGGGCTCGCCGAAACACTTGGCGAGCCACCCTTTGGTCTATTCCATCACCCTTTTGCCTTGCTACTCAACATCCTCTAGGTCCGTAACTTTGGGCGATCAATCTTGTCTTCACGAAATCACTCGACGATCCGCCGACTACTCCTTTCCATTGCAAATTTGTTTCTTTCCTTCAGGGCTTGGCACACTGGAACTTTAGAAGGTCAAATAACCATTCGGCGATTTGCCAAGTGAAATTGGCGATCACCATGATGCCTTTGTTTATCCTTTGAGCCTGTTTTGTTCCTTTTTTCTGGTTAGTGTCCTTGCTTTATTCCTCAATCCATAAACCTGAAAATCAATGGTTTTACATCCGTTATTGGCACAAATTAAGCATTTGAGGACACTAATTTTATATAAACAAAGCCCAAAATGAGTGCAAATCTCGAACTCATTAGTATGTTTTTCATATGGTATAATGATCTATGGAATGAACATGATTATGACCTATGCATTTCCTTTTTCCTTCAAGATGATGCTTTAACTTAATAAATTGCATGCATTCAACTAAAATTACCCTTTTTGCATGTTTTCAAGGTTTTATGCATGGCTATCATACTTAGTGCATTTTTGTACTAACCCATATTTTGCTACATTTTTCCCAAGTATAGGGTCCGGTTTTTAAGGCGGTTATCATTCGGTTCGAGCTTAGATTTGACTATTATTCTTGCTTATGGTGAGTCCTCATGATTCGAGGACGGGAGATTCACTTTGAGTTTCATTTTTGGTATTTCATTTTCAAACTATGTTGTATGGGTTGTGTCCCTTTCCATTTGTACTATTGTAATTGATGACTAATTGAGACAAGTCTAGACTTATGCTTTGCTTTTATGAAATCTTCTTAAGACTTGAAATGTGGTTTTACTGTATTTGTTCTAATGATTTATGTTATGATATTCTAAGTGGCTTACATGGTGCCTTTAGGGGTATTTTATGCCTTGTTACGTCTATGGGTACCCTTGGGTCATGGCAATTTTGTACTTGACTCCCAACTGGTCTGTCCTCATGTGATAATATAGAGTTAAAGTCCCTCATAATCAACAAAGGTTTATTTATGTTATTGTTCAGTTGTTTAATTGTTGTCCACAAAGGTAGTCTAGTAGTTATTGTGTGAACACCATATACTGCAATGAACTGAAAGTAAATTTTAATATATTTGATCATCACCAACCCAAGAATATATTGTTTTGTATCCTCCTTTTTATTAAAATTAACTTCATTAGTAATCCATATCACCCATATTCTCCCTCTCACATTATTACTGTCATTTGTGCACCAGCTCCATCCTGTCATATTCTTTCTGATAATAAAACTTGCTGTATCAGCTCTGATCCTATACTTATAAATTTCTATAAGCTTAACCTTATTCCTTTTAAGAAACAACCTTTACTCTTTGTATTTAACCTCTTGGTTGAAGCGTGTCACATTTCATGTCACTATCATTGAGATAATGGGTGTTTTATTGGTACCTCCCCACTTCCCCCACATGTTTCTCCACTCTATTGGCCTTCATTATAGCTATGTTCCCCTGTATCGTTAGCAGTAGACCTTCCATCCTTCTTGCATCTTTTTGTGTTACTCATGTGTCTTACAGTTTGCCATTCCCCCGATCTTGCACTTCATCTCTTTATTGATGCTCCATCACTTCCTACACATGTACTGTAAACTGCCCTATATCATTGTTCTACTCTTTACTTCTGTCAGTAATAGGAACCCATTCTCTTTTCTTACCTTGATTCAGTCCTTTCTTCTGTATCTATGCATTTGACTTTTCCACACATGAGTGTCCTACTTGGAGATAGTTTTGGCAACATATAGGCTTTCATTTAAACCGTACTTGTTGTTCTAAGACTTCCCCTTAGGATCATGCATCTTAATCACTTAAGGCAAGGGTCTTGTGATATGCACTTTGACTAGTATTCTAACAAATGAAATTCTATTCACTTTGGATGTTCACTCATATGCATACATTCGTTTCCCTAGACTACTCCGAATTACTCAATACCACTGCATTCCAACGGTTTAGGGGGAGATTTTGAAGTTTAACTCATAATGGAATAGTGGTAAGTATCTCATCCTTGAAATTAAACTTACGCACACATGGTTTCATTATAATTGGCCTTCGCACTAGGTAGTGAGGCTCTGAACATAGTACCTTATCCCTCTCTTACTCATTCACAAATCTCACCACAAAATATCCATCCTTATGGTATAATATTATAGTTTTGATAGTGAAAGTACCCTGTTCAAGTATGAATCTCCCCATAGGTCCAATGATGGTGCAGTGCCTACCACATACACAACAATTGAAGGAGCCCATTTTTCATTATCTCTAGCAATATCCTCCACGAAAATTTCCACTACTTTCTCTTCATCAATAATTACAGGGGGTATATAGTTGAGATTCATAACTTTTGTTGTCAATCGATTAGTAGCAAATAGATTGGCCCAAGGTGTCGTTGTTGTTACCCCATTTAGCTCATGTTTCCTATGAGTGGTTACTGAGGGTTTTGACTACGTTACTGGGTTTGGCCAACTCCACTTCCACTACTTTTAGTTAATTCCAACCATTGCTCATCCTTATTCGGTGTCTCCTTCTCCTTACCTATTTCGATTGAAACTCCTTCAGGTATTTTTAGTTGAGATTTAGAAATTTTCCTTCTATCAGTTTTTGATATGCCTGCACTTGAACTACTCGCAATACCCTAAGTTATTTCTTACTCGTGATTTCCCTGTGTATCCCATCGTGGTCATCCCCTCCCCATTCCAACGAAGTGCAAGATAGTACACACTAATGTGTGCCAGAGCTCAGAGAGAGTTAGTGCTGAGAGATGGAGAAAATTTGTGACCTTGAATGACAACAAAGAATCCATGAATATCAATGTGTCGCCTATGAAGTCCACTACAAAGGATAGCCAGAAACAAAGTATGAAAACATATTTCCAAGCACATTCAATTCGAAAGTCGACAATGAGGGAGATGTAAGAAAAGGAATACCATACCTTGGATTTTGACGTTTCCGAGATTTTTGATGAGTTGCTCGAGTTAAAGCTCATCGATTTGCTAGAAAAGAAGCAACCTGGTGAAGCTGGAAAAAATAATGACCTAAACTATTGCAAGTACCATATACTATTGAGTCACCCTCTTGCAAGGATAGAGTTATGCGATTGATTAACAAAAAGAAGATTGTACTTAGTGATAAAAAGGCTATTTCTACCCAAATCTCTATCGCACTCGGCTCACTCAATATGGTCCCTATATGTATCTCTGAAAAGCATGAAGAAGATTCAGTGGAGCAACACGAATCTTAAGTTGATATAGATGGTGATGAAGGCTAGATTCTTGTGACTAGGCGAAGACACAACAAGTCAAGCTTACAAAAAGAATAATCAGAGCAACCAATTCGAGGGAAGATGGTGAAGAAACTAGAGAAGTAGAAATCAATCACACGTCCAAAGAAGGCAAAGGTAAAATTTCATCACAATCAGAAACCCCGATGTCTTGTGACTCTAGAAGAATTCTCATCAAGTTGGTTTTGCAAAGTCTATCTGAAAAAAAATGGAAAAATGTAACGACCCGGAAAATGATAGAGTGAAACTAGAGCCTCACATGTGAGTTTGGAGTCGAGAACTTAATGAAATGATTATATTTGAATTTGACCCAAAAAGTTCTTAAAAATGTGCTTCGGAAGTTACCGGAAACTTGTTTAGCTGTATATAAAAAGATCCGTTTCGTTTTTCGAAAATCCGACTTCATATTCTTGTTTAGGGGGTCAAATTGAGTGGGAAATGGGTCTAACCCAAATTTTAGAGCAACCGTATCAAAATCCGAAATTTCAAAGTGAAGCCTTTTTCGAGGGTCTACTTTGGAGGGTCATATCTCCTAGCACACAAATTATTTGGGTGGCCAATAATATATCCATGGAAAGCCCTTTGAGTTAGCTACCTAACGCACTTCGTTTCATCTCATTCGGAGTTCGGACGAAGAAGTTATGCCCATTTTCGTAAAATCTGTCCGGCAGAAAAAGGCAATTTCCAGTAGCTAATTTTACTGTTCACCCGCCCCATTTTTTTTCTAAGTGTTGGACGAATTTTTTTCCAAAGGGCATATATTATTTCCTAGATACCATTAATTCAATTCCCATCCCTAAAACATTTCCCTCTCTACAATCCTCCATTAAGAAGAAGAAGAACTTGGAGCTAGGGCTTGGATTCAAGGCTTTCTTCATCAATTTTCTTGGGGAATCATAGCAAAGGTATGGTGACCCTTGATCCTTGATTATCTTTCCTTCAAGGAGTCCATTAAAAAGGGTTTCAAAAGTCTTCAAAGAACAAAATTTCTATTTTCTATTCTAGGTATGGGTTCATGGGTAAAATGTTTTCAAAGTCATTATATTGGTGAATTGAAGTTGTATTTATGATTTTAAGATGATTTTATATGAAACTTCTTCAAGAACCCATGATTTCTCTCTATTCCTAGTTTATGCCTTTATGAAGTGGGTTGCTTGATAATGAATGTATATGAATCAAACTTGTTTAAATGTCTTTAGATTGTTGGAGTATGTCATTACCCATGCTTATTTTATGGTGTATTGTTGGTATATGGATGAATTGAGGATTGTGGCCTTATGGGCAAGTTATGGATGAATTCTCTTGTGGTAAGAAAAATGGTTGGGACTTGAGTGTTGTTGATTATGGCTTTGGAGGATGGTAAGTTAGCTTAATCTCATATTATGGATAAAAATTGTTCTTGCTTGGTTTGATCCACTTATGGTGGAGGTGTTTAATTATGAAATGTATTGTGACCATGGCCTTAAAGGCATAGTATGAGAAATTGGAGTGTTATCATGACATTATATGAATGAGAATTCAATGAAGATAATGTGATCATGTTATGAACGTAAAGGTGTTGCTATTGAAAGATTATTTCTCAATTTGACACTCATGAATGTTGATGATAGAATATGAAGGATTCTTCAATATAAAGTATACCTTGAATTGGTAGGGCTTATGCATCATTTTCTTGTATAAATGATTATATTGTTGATTGTTGAATCCTCGGATCGGTAGGCTAGTGGCACCCTTCCACACGAGCTTATAATGAACCTTGGAATCGGTAGGCCTATGGCACCTTTCCATGAAGGTTAATGATGAGACTTGAACCGGTAGGCCCATGGCACCCTTTCAAGAGGAGTTAATGAGCTTTCCTAAATGAACCTTGAAACGGTAGGCTTAAAGCACCCTTTCACGTGTTAATAAATGTAATTTGGAGTTGGTAGGCCAATGGCACCTCTCATATGTGATAATGTCAATGTAACGAACTATTCTATGGGAATGTTGGCTAAGCACCGAGTGGATTTGGTTAGATGGAAACTCCCCCAATAGTTAGGCATGAGTTTCAATGATCGTCTACCTTATCCCATAAACTATGTGCCCGCATAGGTAGCTAGTGGATCCATTAAGCTATATACCGGTCTTCCTTAGGCAAGTAGACCACCTCTTTACGGTGTGGGGACTTATGACACCGGATTCCATGACAAGCTCTCATGGTCTATGTCGGTTAAACGCTTACTTCCCATCATGCGAGATTTCATTATGGTTTCTTGATAGGTTCTACAAAGTGTAGGTAGTAGTATGGGATGCTACCTATACATTGCACGAGTAGGCTTGGAGAGGGTCATAGTGAGTTTCTCTAAATCCTAATGTATGTGATACAATTGTGGCCTAAATGAGGTTATTAAAGAATGTTGGCTCTCAAATGCTTAATATGAGATGCATGCTATACTTGGGTTATATTACGAGTTATTTTCCCTTGTCATGTCTTAATTAATGATATACCTCTTATGTATGAATATGGTGCAAAGGTGAAAGAAAGGAATGATAAGTTACCTTAAGTGACCTTAATGTGGTGCCTTAGTATGGATGGTGGTATGGGACGCCATCCATACATTGCACGAGGTATAGCATAAGGGTTTCTTGAGGTGAAGGTCCAAGGTAAAGGTTTTCATGTTGAAATTGTTTAAAGGTAATATTATGACTTACTTGATGTTTATGCTTGTATTGTATGTCTTTTATGCAACTATTCATGGTACTTCAAAAAGTGGCATAATGCATGGTTTCTAACCAAAATGTCCCTTTTAAAGCATGTTTTGCATGGTCATCATACTTAGTACATTTTGTGTACTAACCCATATTCTTCATATTTTTACTATAAGTGTAGGTTCCGGCAAGTGATCCCTCCTAGCTAGTTTGAAGTGTTAGATTGCTTTCCTCCAAGACTTGGTATGTCCTCATGGATTCGAGGATAAGACTTTTAAGTTCTTTTGTTCATGTAATAGACTTAATAGACTTCTTTTGATTGTAAAGGGTCGTGTCCCTACTTATGTTTTGTGACTGTGTCTAAGATGGCCATGTGAGACTTAGACTTCCGCTGTGTGTTTTTAAAGTTGTTTTAATGAAGTTTAAATGTGTGGATGTAAATAAGTTTTTTTTTTATTCCGCACTATTTTCATTATTGAATGCAATGAATGACTATGTGGCTCGTATAAGACCCCTTCGGGGTCGAATACGCCATGTTACGACTAGGGGGTACTCTCGGGTCGTGACAAAAAAACTCCGTCTATATCAATATTCTATTTGAGAGATAATAAAGATAAGTATATATGAGATTGACATGAGAAATGTTTGTTATACGTGCCTGAAGCTACTAAAGAAAATGTTGAGGCATCATGTTTCAATGTTGAAAAATAGGAAATAGTGAGTGAAACCTCACCAAAGGTGTCTTTTACTTAAAAAGAAGAAACGATGAGTGAATCCTCACCAATGGTTTCTCCTACTAATTAAGAAGAAACAACGAGAGAAATCTCATCAATGATATCTCCTTCATCTTCTAAAAATCCTATTGAACCTTGTTCCCAATAAGTTCATGTATGTGATACAAAAATAACATTTACAGATAATGATCTTCTATTTTGTGAAACACTACTAGAGAAGTAGATACAAAAAATCTTAATATATGAAGGATCTAGAGTCAATATTCTGCATATTCATACATTGAAGTTACTCCTCACCATGATTGAAGAACTTAGTGAAAGTCATTTGTTGATACGAGGATTCAATCAAGGGGGGTAGAGGTGTATAGTCTCTATTAAATTAGAAATCCACATGGTAGATTTGTGATTAAGCTCATGGATACATGTGATCTATTCAAAGACTTCATACAATATATTACTGGTCAGCCTTGGGTACATGAGAATAAAATTGTCTCATCTTCTAACTATCAATGTTCCAATTATCTTCAAAGAGAGATTGAAAGGAAGATAGTTGCGAATGATAATCCCTTTCACCGAAGTTGAGACACATTTCGCTGATGAACAATTCTATTTGAAGAGTTATGTTGTCAAAAGGGAGAAATCTAATGACGTCAAATCAATCAAGTATGACAATAGCTCAAGCAAAAGAACTGATGTGGTTGTCAGAAAGGTAAAAGCTGACACTAAAGCATATTGTCTCATTCTGAATGAAGGGAAGATCATGTCTTCGAAAAATAAGATGACTTATGTACTTTTCTACGTTCCAAAGGTGAAGAAAGAAGAAGGTCAATAATCGAACCTTTAAGGAAATGCATTAAGAGGACTAACTCTTCCGATCAGACAGATTAATGCACTAAACTTTTTTTTCGAAGCTCATAGGAAAGACAATCGCTCAAAATCAAGTGCGAGATGCGGCACTCCCTGCAAAAAAGCACAAGAGAAGGCTTTGATCCCAACACTTAAAAGCTATTTCTGAAGGTTGGATACAAACCTAATGAGCCATCAAAGTTAGGGAAACTCCCTTTGAAAGATACAACCAGACAAGCACGTGAAGGCTTAGGCTATTACCAACTGCCGCCAGTTCACTTCTCCATAAGGAAGGCAAGAAATATCCATATCACGATAGAAGATGATGTAACTACTTCCAAAAAAAATTGTCTTTGATTGACTTGGAAAATCGACTTCAAGAACTTCTTTCTTTGAGAGGTTAGGTCCATTGAAGAAAAAGAATAACAAGAATCAGATAAAATATCTAAGAGTAACATTGTTTGCTTCATCTTTGATTCAAAAGGATTTCAAAAGTTTGATTCTTTTTAGAATGAGGCGACGAGTGGAAATGTGGTTTCTTGTAAAGAGGAACTAAAGGCAAAGACTCACACTGTGGTTTAAACCAAGGAGAGCGAGGAAGATGAAAAAAGTGCAGGCATCTTGTATCATGTAACAATCCATAGTGAGCATGATATATTGCCTCAAATTAAGATTAATAAATAGTTGGAAGATATTATCTGGTGTTATAACATATCTATCAATGACAACGATCCTCTAGAAGAGGAAGAAGCTGGAGATTATCCACTAGAACTTGAAGAAGGAGAGAAGACCACAATAGTTCTCTTGAAGGAAGTTAGCTTTGGGATGGATGAAGACCCAGGTCCAACTTACCTAAGTGCCTTTCTAGAAGTTGATGAAGAAATCATTTATACAAATATACTCAAATAATATAAGGATGTCTTCTTTTGGATTTATAAAGTAATGAATGTCTTGAATCCTAAAGTAGAAGTCTGTCAATAGACAGTCAAGAATGGTTCTCATCATGTTAAGGAAACTCCAAAACACTTTAGGCCAAACTTGTTCCATTGATAGAAAATGAAGTTAAAAAACTCATTGATGTAAGCTTTATTCGTGAAGTCAAATATCCTACATGGATTTCAAGTATTGTTCCTATGAGTGAGAAAAATTGACAAATTCGAGTTTGTGTTGACTTTAGGTATCTCAATAATGCATGCCCTTAAGATGGGTTACCTCTTCCCATTCAAGAGTTAATGATCGACACTACCACCGGTTATGAGGCAATGTATTTCATTGATTGCTCTTCCATCTATAATCTAATCTTCATGGCACCAAAAGATGAAAAATTCACCTCATTTTGCACACCTAAGGGTATTTATTGCTAAAAAGTTATGACATTTGGTTTAATGAATGTTGGTGCAACATATCAAAGGGCTATGCAAAATAGATTTGATAACTTGCTCTATAAAAATGTTGAATGATATGTTGATGACTTGGTGGTGAAGTCGTGAAAGAGGGATGATCAATTGAAAGACTTAAGAATGGTGTTTGAGTTTCTTCGAATATATTAACTAAGGATGAATCCATTGAAATGTGCCTTTGGAATTACTTTTTGCAAGTTCCTTGGCTTCATTGTGAGATACCGAGGAATTGAAATTTATCAAGCCAAAGTTGATGGAATTTTTAAGATGTCCGAGCATCGAAATATTCATCAGTTAAAAAGTCTCCAAGGAAAGCTAGCCTACTTTAGGAGGTTCATTTCAAATATACCAAGAAGATGGAAACCATTAGGTAATATCATGATGAAGGTTGCTCCTTTTAATCAAGAACAAACAAGTAGCGATGCCTTTAAAAGTATCAAAACATTTCTAGCAAAATCTCTAGTTTTGGCAGCCACTGTACCTGGAAAGCCATTGATACTCTACATTACACCACAACAAAGGTATGTAGAAGACCTATTAGCTCAAGAGAATAGTGAAGGTAAAGAATACTCTCTTTATTAATTGAACATAATGACGATGACAAATGAGCTAAACTATTCACCAATCAAAAGATTGTGCTTGGCGCTAGTCCTCTCAATTCAAAAGACAGAGCATTATTTTCAAGCACATGTTGTTCGCCTTATTTGTAGAGTGAACCCCATCAAGTTTGTTATGTCAACCTTTCCTTAGTGACTGACTAGCACGATGGTACCTCTAATTCCAACTATTTGAGATCGTGTACATTCCTTAGAAAGCTGTTAAGGGACAAGCATCAACAAACTTTTTGGTAGACCACCTAGTACCAGATAATTGTGTAATGACCCTAAAGGTTATTTTTGGAAATTTTCATAAAATGACCGTTTTCCCTCCCGATAGTTGCCCCGAATCCTAATTGTTGTATTTTCGAAGTTGGTTTGGAGGAAAATTGATGAAAAGTTGAGTTTTTGGAAAGTTGAGTTTTTAAGAGTTAAAGTTTGGTTAAAAGTGTTATTTCGAGTCATTTGGAGTTTCGAGACTCGAATCGGATTTCCGTCGATTTCAGCAGTTTTAGAATGTCGAAACGGGTCTATGAGAATTTATGGAGTCGAATTTGGAGTTAAAACGAAGATTTGAGGTCCTAAGTTGCTAAAATTGTGAAATTTTGATCAAGAGTTGACTTTGGTCAACAAACGAGGTTCCGGTGCTCGAAATGGAATTCCGAGGGCACCGTTGGATTCAGGGGGTGATTCTAAGTCTAGAATGAGTCTTGGTTGAATTTTTAGAGGCCCCGAGTGCGTTTCGAGTTTTTGAGCCTAAAGTTAGTTTCTTGACGCCTTATCGGATACCGGGTCAAGGAGACCTCGAATTCAAATTCCGACGATTTCATTGAGTCCGAAATGTCATTTTCAAGCTAGTAGCATATTTGGTTTGTGTTCGGGAAGTGCCAAATGAGTTTTGGGTGAGCTTTTAAGCTTCTTGGATGCTTTGACACTATTTCAGCAAATTGTGGCAACTAAAGGGTTCATTATTAGTTTTAAAGGTCGAAAAATTATTCCGAAGGTTCTGAAATTTTGAGCATGAATTATAGGACTTATCTGCAAATTTTGGTGCATTTTCGCTAACCCGAGATTGGACTTTTATCGCAAATAAGAAATAATTGTTTACCGAGTAGAAATGATATTTGACTGGGCAAACGAGCATGAAATTGAGCTCCGATTGAACGAGCAGGTCCGTATCATTATTTAAGACATTTACAAAAAAGAATCGGGTCATTTCACTATCGTATGAGGAAATTACGGCCTTTTTAGTGAAAGATTAACTGCTGTTTTTCTGATGCATAACAGCCATGTATTGTTATAAAAATCTCAGACTGTGTTCATTTGGTATTTTGAGCATATCGGGAGTTCTAGACATCGGAATGGAGTGATTCTTACGGGTTTCTTCTTGAATTAATATGAGGGTTAGTATTCAATCTTCAATTCGACATTTTCTCATAATTTCTTTATTTGGTTTTTTTTCTATCCGTAAATCTCTTGGGAAAAATTGGGGTTTTATCGATTTGGACTACCTTTTTGATGAAAAAGGTATATTTACGATCCTTATGTTATGCGTAAACTGATTTTAACATAAAATTATTGATTCATCGATTATTTTCATCATATTAACCGCGTACACTTTGGACTTTCCCGGTAAAATTAAAGTTTGATAAATTGAGAATTTCAAGGTCGATCTTAACTCCGTTTTTTATGAAATTTCATATTTGAACTTATCTAAGCATGGGTAAGATTTTTTTCAAGAGATATTTCATTTTTGAGTCGGGGTTTCGGATCCGAATATTTTAGGCTTCTTCAAGAACGTGAATTTTCCTTCAAATTGAGTTTGTGAATTGATTTCAACTCCGTTTTCAAATTGGTTTTCACCATTAGCTTCCAAATACTTTAAGGATCATTTTACATCAAAAATTTCCAGATTTGGGTATCATTTTCCGATATGAGACTTTTGGACCGTTTTGCCCATTTTCCCTAAATTTCTTGATTTTGGTGTCATTGGACTCGAATTGTGATTGTGAATAATTGTTTGAATAGATTATCGTGATCCGGATTATACTCGGAAAGGAAAGGCTCAAGTCAAGTAACTTTGGAGTTCGTTTTAAGGCAAGTGGCTTCCAAACTTTGTAAAACTCTTAGACTACACATGACTACTTTCCTAATTGTGTTGGGGAGTAATGGGGATTGAGTATGGGTTTTATTTGTTGATTGAAATTGTTGTAAATGAAAGATGGGGAATAAAACGAGCTAAATGTGTTATATGTGACTTGAATTTGTTGAATAAGTCATGTGATAACTGATATTGAGGGGATAGAAGAGCATGAGTAGGCTATGATTGATACAGACATTGATGTTGAGATATATGATGTGTAATACTATGATGCGGTCGTGATATGGTTGTGATTAAGACAGGTGATGTGTAATACTATGATGTGGTCGTGATATGGTTGTGATTGAGACAGATGATGTGTAATATTATGATGTGATCGTGATATGGTTGTGATTGAGACATGTGATGTGTAATACTATGATGTGGTCGTGATATAGATGTGATTGAGACAGATGATGTGTAATACTATGATGTGATCGTGATATGATTGTGATTGATGACATGTGCATATTCATTATTCATCCCATGTGTGAACTATCTGTTGCATGAGTTCTGAGACACTGATACGAGGATGGATGGATATGAGACATAGTTGAGACTAGCTCCGGCTAGAGATATATGACAATTTGGATGCCGATGGGATCTGGTTCCGGCGGTGATACATGGTCCATGTGCGGTCCTCATGGGTTCTGATTTGAGTATCCAGCGCGGACTGATTACGTCAACAGATGTGTATCGTAGGACAGACATGCATCATGACTACATGACATCATTATTGCATTTTGCATCGCATTTGCCTTATCTTTGTCTGTGATGTGTGGATTGTATCGGTTTACCCTTCTTATTTGGAATTTGATCTACTTGCTCTTATTTGTTGATCTGAGGTTAATGATGATATACTGTTGGTTCTGGCTGTTGAATATGATTTGTTTAGTATAGGTTGGTTGGTTTGCTGCTAGATTGAAGTTTCGGTGGTTCGGTTGGGATTGAAAGGAGTTGTTTGTAGCTGCTAGTTTTGCTTAGTTTAGAGTTACTTGCGAGTACCTGTGGTTTTCGGTACTCACCCTTGCTTCTACACAATTGTGTAGGTTGACAGCTCTCTGTCAGATTCAGCTTAGTATTTTCTTTAGCAGATTGAGTTTCGGGACATACTCGAGAGGTAGAGGTTCATTCCAGACGTGCCCTTGAATTATCTTTACTTTCAGTTTTGTTCTATTCGAGAACTATACTCTGAGACTTGTATATTTTTATTCGAATTCTGTATTTAGAGGTTTGTACATGTGACAACCAAATTCTGGGTAGTGTTGAGTCTTAATTAAAGTCTTCCGCTTATTTATTATCTTTTATTCTCGTATTTCTACTTTTCTATCGTTGTGGTTGGGTTAGGCTGACGTGTTCGATGGGAAATGGACACGTGCCATCACATCCGGATTTGGGGTGTGACAGATTGGGAGTTAACTGATGAGCTTCGTGATGAACATGTGATGTCTATTGAAATTCAACCTCCGTGGAAAATGTACTTTGATAGGGCTGCACATCATGGCAGAACTGGCACGAACATGGTGTTCATCATTTCACAAGAAAAGATTCTTACATTCTCCTTTACTTTGAAGCAATGTTTCTCCAAAAATGTTGCTAAATACCAAGGGTCGATACGTGGATTCGGAATGGTTGTCAGCATGAAGCAGTTACACTTACAAGTCTTTGGTGACTCTTAGTTAGTGATCAATCAACTCTTGGGAAATTATTAGGTGAAGAATTCAGAATTGCACCATTATCATGATTATGTTCAAAAGTTCATAGGATGGATTTGAACTGTGACCCTCTAATAGGTTCATATAACGAAAATAAGAAAGTTCATGTGTTGGCTTCCCTAACTTCAACGCTAACCCTTCCTGATTAAATGCAAGTTACCATTTCGCAAAATTTGTAGTACCACCATGAAATGTGGACAAATATACAAAAAAAAATGAGCTTGAGTATCTCGTCATTGTTTCTGAAGCCTTGAAGGAATATAGGTGACAACCCATTAACGACTATTGTGTTATGGAATACTTCTTGAAAATCTAAGAAGAAAGACTGATAGTTGTCGTCGTGCACCTCACTTCTTTTAATACAAGGACACATTATATAGAAGATCATTTGAGGGAGTACTCTTTTGATGATTGGGTGAGGAAGAAGTTATCCGATCTCTGCAAGAAACACACTCGGGAGTATGTAAATCGCATAAATCTGGTCTAAAGCTCCACTTTCACATAAAGAGAATGGGGTATTATTGGCCAACCATGGTGAAAGATTAGTTAGACTACGCTTGAAGATATAAGGCATGCCAATTTCATGTAAATTTCATATATCGGCCTCCTGAAATATTACACCCAACCCAACTATCACATCTTGTCCATTTGATTATTATGGATTGGATGTTGTTGGGCCACTACCAAACTCTTCTGTTGGACACTTGTACATCTTGGCCGCATTACTTTTCAAAAATGGGCCAAAGTTGTTGCTCTTAAAGAAGTGAAAAAAGGAAATGTTGCATATTTATTCTGAGTAAATATCATTTATCGCTTCAGCATCCCTGTCTATAGAATAAGAAACAATGGCAAGTCATTTGATAATAAGTTAATGAACGAGATTTGTGGTCTCTTTGGCCTCAAGCAACATATCTTCTATGTATCATGTTGCCGCCAATGGCCTAGCCGAGGCATTCGATAAGACTCTATGCAACTTGTTGAAGAAAGTTTTCTCCAAGTCCAAACGGGATTGGCATGATTGAATGGAAGAATCTTGACGACATACCGCACACCAACTCAAGCAACACCATATTCACTTGCTTTTGAAATGGAAGCAAACCTGTCACTTAAGCATCAAATACCTTCCTTAAGACTTGTTATTTAAAAAGGGCTCATTGAAGAAGTAAATGCTCGACTACACCTTGTTGAGTTAGAATTACTTGAGGAAAAAGGGCTAGAAGGTTAACAAATTTTGAATGTTACCAAGCTTGTCTATTTTATTTTTTCAGTAAGAAGGTTCGCTTGAGCTGCTTTCAAGTTGGAGACCAAGTCCTCGCAATTGATTTTAAACGACCAAGTCTTAACGAAAGAATATATATTCAATCTTTATGTGTGTATTTATTATATTATGGGATGTATATATTTTCCCAACTCCATTTCTTATATTTATAATTAATAGATATATTTCCTCACCCCATTTTTAATTAATAATTTCTACACTACCCACCCATTACCCCATCCCCAGCTACGAATGAGAAGACTTGGTCTCTCCACCACCATCATTCCTCCACCTCTTCTGGAGAAATTCTTAACTATTCGCAGGAATTTGTAAAAAATCTATAATAACACAAAGAAAGACTATTTTATATCTACAAATACAAATAAATAACTTAGAATATAAACTACAACATAATTTATAAATAAATAAAGAAGAATATGCAATAGATGAAAAAACATACGAAAACTATGACGGATTTAAAATAAAGATAATATTTTCCAATCAAGGAAGAAGATATAAGAAAATAGGTGACAATCTAAGTTTAATGTTAGAAAAAACACAGTAAAACTAGAAGATAGTTTAACTGCTATGATAAGAATAACAAAAGAAAATGAAAAAATAGATAGAAAAACGAAAATTGAAAAAATAAAACAACAAGCAAAAAAGAAAGTACAACAATTAGAAGAAGTAAAAAATACTAAAATAATGAGCTAGAAAAAGAGCTAGCAATATTAAAAGAAATGTATGAAATTAAACAAAAAGAAAAGAACAAAAAACAAAATTAGCAAATGAGATAATTAAATTTAAAGAAAAATTGCAATTACAAGATGAATTAGAAGAAAAAGAAGAAAATAGCCGAGATAATCTACCCGAAATAAGAGTTGATGAAATAAACGACGATGATCTAGAACAACATTCGAAAATAAGCGAAACATATACAGAACTTTTAGCAAACATAGATAATTAATACAAAGAATTTAGAAGTAAATACAGAAGACGTAGACATGGACGAAAAACCTAGCACATCAGGAGTAAAAATCCCAAAAAAATTTAATCCAAAATATTATAATAAAAACTACGAACAATATGATAGAGAAAAAATTATATGGGATAAAAGATTAAATAAAAAATGGACACCTAAACCAATAACTGAATGACATGATTTTTTAGATTTAGACTGTGTAGCAGATATAAATAAAACAATCCAATTATGGATGGGATACATATCAAAACAATTAAAAGATAACAAGATAGTAATAACAGAGGCACCAGGATACATAGAAAGAACACTTATAGGAACAGTACAATTATGGCTACAAAATTTAACAAGTGAAAGTTTAACAACTTTAAGAAGTAATAAAAAATTCGATGGAGGAATAGCTACTACATCTATGGAAATACTATATGAATACGAAATAGCTATAAGATATGAATTTAGTAGTATGACAACAGAGGTAGAAGAACAAAATAAAGGAAAAATCATAAATCGGAATCTAATGACAAAATTAAAAATATGTAATATGTGTTACATAGATGAATATACATGTGCATTTAGAGAATAATATTATAAAGAAACATATAGCACAAAAGAAGGTAAAGAAATAAGAAAATTATATTTTACAAAATTACCAGAACCTTTTAATTCAAAAATAATAAAAAGTTGGAATGAAGCAGAATTAATAGATACCTTAGGAGCTAGAATGAAATTCTTGCAACGATGGTTTATGGAACTATGTGAAAGACATAAAGAAGAAATAAAAATGGAAAAAATATTAGTAAAAAACTTGGCATGTTGCAAAAATAAAACAGCTCCTCAATTTGGTTGTACAGATAGGTATTATAAAAATAGAAAGAAATATAACAAAAAATATAGATCAAAATATAAATATAAAAAACCAAGAAGAAGATACTATGTAAAAAACTACAAAACCAAAAGACCATATAGATCAAAAAGAAAACTAACGGAATGTACTTGTTATAATTGTGTAAAATTAGGACATATAGCTAGAGATTGTAAATTACCTAAAAATCCAAAGAAAAAACAAATATCAGAAATAATAATAGGCGATGAAAAATATACACAAATAGAGTACGTAGATTATGAATTAGAAAGCAATGATAGTATATATGAATTATCGGAAAATGAAATGGAAAATAATCCAGTAATAGAATCAGATAATAAATACGATATCAATGACTGAAAAAGATATACAAATAATAACTAAAGAAAAATATCAAGATGAAGAATCGGCAAAACAAAAAAGAATATTTGATAATAATATATTTGAACAAATAAAAGGAAAAGAATTAGACTTAGCAAAAATATTCGAAATACCAACAATAAGAAACTGGTTTAAACGACAAAAAGAAGAATATTATGTAGTAATTCAAAGAGAACATATCATAGATTGCAAATACACTAAAGGAAAGACCAAAATATCAATAATAAATAAACGAATAATAATAAAGAAATACAAGATATTAAGGCTAAAAATCCAATTAAATATGTACATTTAGGAGGAACAGAAAAACTAATAAAAGCATGTTTTAGAGAAGGAATAGATACACTAATAGAAATATACTTAGCAGATGATAGAATTATATAACCCATAGAAAAAAGTATAATAAGTGCGGTAAAAGGTAACCTCATATACCAAAAATTTAAATTTATAATAAGTGTTAATTACTCAGTAGCAATAAATGACAAAAATATAGATAAATCATTAGTATTATATTGGAAAATGTCAGGAATAGAACTAGCCCCAGGAAGTAAAATATTTACAGCTAGATGTAAAAACTTATATGTTTTAACGACAAAACATAAAATAACAGCAAAAAATAAAATAAATAAAATAAAAATAGAAAATCCTTTTGAAAGAATAGTCACAGTCATAGACAAGAATGACTATAGTTATAATGAAATTGACATAGAAGAAGATTTAGAAATAGTAAAAGAAAGATTAAGCACATAAAAAAGAATAAACATGAACTGTGAAATACCACAAATCTCATAAAAAATGAGTACCTCAAGAAGAATAGATAAAACTTTACAAAAATCAATGGAAGAAGAAATAAAACCACATCATTACTACATAACGGGAATAATGGAACAACGAAAATATTTAATATTAATAGATAAAGGACGAGAAGTAAACTATATTACAAGAGAATTAGTGACGGGAGATGAAATAATAACTATTGAACAATCATGCCCGAACTACCAAAAGCATTAATGTATACCGAAGAAACTACAGAAAAAGAAATAATCATTGGAGGAGTACCAATTGTGATAAAATTTAAAATATATCAAAGAGATGAAAATATCATTTTAAGAATAAAATGGCTAGAACAAGTAAAACCATATATTCTAGAAGACAAACAGTTAACAATAAATTATGAAAATAAAATAGTAATAATAAAAAGAACCTTAGTATGAAAATATACATACTTGCAAAGATAATAATAGAGGGATATTACAACAGATATTATACGCCAATGATAGATACGGGAGCAGAAGCTAATATATGTAAATACAATTGTTTACCAGAAGATAAATGAGAAAAATTAAAAACACCGATAATAGTAACAACATTTAATAATGAAGGAAGCATGATCATATAAAAAGCAAAAAATATAAAAATACAAATATGGGATAAGATATTAACCATAGAAGAAATATATAACTTTGAATTAACTATAAAAGATATGCTATTAGGAATGTCATTTCTTGAAAAATTATACCACATATAATAACAAAAACACACTGGTGATTCACAACACCATGTAAACAAAAATAGGAGCAAAAAGAGTAAATAACAAAAAACGAAAGACAACAGAGTGGATAAAAGGAGGTGAAAAAATTACACAAAAATTAGAAAACATAAAAGAAGAAGACCCTAAAATAGAATTAATTATATTCTCTATAGATAAAGTAAAAATAATCCAAGATAAGTTAGAATTATTATATAGTGAGGATCCTTTACAGGGATGGGAGAAACATAAAACAAAAGTAAAAATTGAGCTAATTGATAATAATAGTATAATAACCCAAAAACCATTAAAGTATAATTTTAATGATTTAACCGAATTTAATATACATATAAATGAATTACTAGAAAAAATATATATACAAGAAAGCAATAGTAAGTACACAAGCCCGACATTTATAGTAAATAAACATAGTGAACAAAAAAGAGGAAAAAGCAGGATGATTATTGATTATAGAAACTTAAATGCAAAAACTAAAACATATAATTACTCGATACCAAATAAAATAATAAAGATAAGACAAACACAAGGATATAATTATTTTAGCAAATTTGATTGTAAATTAGGATTTTACCACTTAAAGTTAGAAGAAGAATCTAAAAAACTTACAACATTTACGGTACCGCAAGGATTTTATGAATGGAAAGTATTACCATTTGGGTATAAAAATACACCAGGTAGATATCAACACTTTATGGATAATTATTTTAAACAACTAGAAAATTGTGTAGTATATATAGATGATATATTACTATATTTCAAAACACAAGATGAACATATAAGATTATTAGAAAAATTTATACATATTATATAATATTCAGGCATAAGTCTAAATAAAAAGAAAGCAGACATAATGAAAAAGCAAATAGAATTTTTAAGAATACATATAGATAAAAATGGAATAAAAATGCAAACGCACATAGTACAAAAAATAATTAACTCAAATGAACAACTAGATACGAAAAAGAAATTACAATCATTTCTAGGACTAGTAAATCAAGTAAGAGAATACATACCAAAATTAGCAGAGAATTTAAAACCATTACAACAAAAATTAAAGAAAGGTATAGAATATCAGTTTGATAAAAAAGACCAAATACAAATACAAAAGGTAAAATTATTATGTAAAAACTTACCTAAACTATACTTTCCAGATGAAAACAAAAGATTTAATTATATAATAGAATCAGATGGGAGTGAAAAAAGTTATGGAGAAATATTAAAATACAAGTATGTTGGCAATACGATAGAGCATCACTGCATATATTATTCAGGAACATTTAATAATACAGAAATAAAATGAGAAATAAATAGAAAAGAATTATATTCAGTATATAAGTGTTTATTATCATTTGAACCATATATTGTATATAACAAATTCATTATAAGAACAGATAATACACAAGTAAAATGGTGGCTAACAAGAAAATACAAGATTCGGTAACAACAAAAGAAATAAGGACATTGGTATTAAATATATTAAATTTTACATTTACAATTGAAATAATAAAAACTGATAAGAATGTTATTGCAGATTACCTATCACGACAAAGCTACTCAGACTGAGACTGAGGAAGAAGATACAATTGAAAAGATACTCAAAGCTATTACTACACTTTGTACAAAAGTGGATAGTATGGACAACGAGATACAAAAACTAAAGACTAATGAAGATAATCTGAAGTCTAAAGCTAGCACAAGTCAGCAACATGACTATAAAAATGCGGAGCTAAGTCGATCGGAAGACTCTAAAAATCCAGAGATAAAAGGTGACGTTGGGAAACACCTTAAAACCCATAATGTTTGTTTAAATATAGCTGCAAGTACAAGCAAACAAGTTAGCGATAAATAACATAAAAATGCGAACTTAAACCAGCTATTCAAAAAACCATTTACCCAAAGGACACCTAGACATATGTCCATAGAACCACAAACATCTACATACGAAGATAGTTTGCAAAACCAAAATGAGAAAAAGACATATAACTACATCACACGAACCTATATAAAAAATATACACAAAATTCAAACTTATTTAAATCTCAACCCCAGATCAACTACAAAAGAACCAAATCCAGGACTATTTGACACAAAAGTTACAAGGATATAACAAGTTAATTGCACGGCCAAAAACTAAAGCTAATTTAGTAAGAACATGTTACAACTACGGACTATTAAATACCGTATATACATACGACGGAGAAGAAGTTGGTGGAATACCAGAACTACACAAGACATTCGTCACATACAAAAGAATTACAAAAGGAAATTTATTTTATATAAAATTCTATACAACACTAGCGGAGATATTATACGAGGAAATAAAACCTCCAATACAGGTTATCAAGATAGGACTAACTAAAGATATGATTATACCTGAGGACATCGGACAACAGGAAAAGATATGCAAAATAGAGATACCAAGTTTTTATGCCAACAAAAGAATAATTGGTATATCAACTATTATACAAGAGTTAGCAAACAATTAATTATATAGAAATGCTATATGGAGTTATTACTCGAGAGATCAATTAATGATATATTCAAATTCAAGAGAACTACGAAGAACAGATATGGATGAAGTCCAGCAATGGATCTTATCATTACTAAAACCAGAGGAACGACCTACAACAAGAGCACTAAAAACAGGATTTATTTCAACGGAATTAATAACTAGATATTGTAAACTAATTGGACACAAATACCCTGATCACATATGTTCGAAATGCAATGGTGAAAATAACATAATTCCAGATGTCGATTTAGAGTAAAAGAAGACGATGAAGATAAGATGCAGACAAGACAAGATAAGATATGGACAAAATAAAAAAGATAAGATGGCAGACAAAGTGCCAGAAAAGATAAAGGAAAGTTAAAGTTTTTTTACTAAATTATGTAAAATAACGTGACAATGTTTATTATTAGTCAAGCATTATTTCTTGTAAAAGACAAGGTAGTGTAAATATAGTCAATAAGTGCATGTGCATATTAAGGACAAGTGTAAAAGTTAGGAGACAATGTTGTAAATAAATCTTAATAATATAGTAGTAGATTAGAATAAGAAACTATTCATTAATAGTAGTAAATAGTAGTGGACAGGTGTAAAAGACGTATTAGCATATGTGTTTAGAATAGTAAATTTGTATGTCTATATAAAGACTCAGTCTTAAACATTGTAAATGTAATGACTTGAAAAGTTGACTTTGGTCAACCTTCTTGGAAGTCGTGCTCAGATGAAAATTCTGACAGCTAGGTTAGCTTCGGAATATTGATTTTGGTCTAGAACGACCCTTTGTTCATTTCTCGAGACTTTAGATAGCAATTGTGGAATCTGGTTCAAAACGATACTGGGTGAGGGACCCACTTTTCATCGAAGCGAGCTCCAAATGGAAATTTCGCCTTCACCGTTGAGTCCGAAATATCGTTTCCAATCAGATTCCATATAAGGTTTGTATTTTTCCGACTCCGAACGAGTCCGAAACATCGAAATTTAAGTTTGAAGGGTTGTAGAATTTTTGACGCGGCGGTGACGTGGCAGAGCCACGTGACGACACGTGGCAGAGGAGTGATATCTGGAAATTTCCAGAATTTAAAAACGAATTTTGTCCATATTTTTCATCCAACTTCAACTTGAGATTAATCCTTCATTTTGAGTCCAAATTAAGTGATTCAAAAGGCAAACTTCAAGAGAATTTCGAGGGGAATCTAGCGGCGATCTCGGAAACGCGAGGGGAGGCTTCGTTTGAGGTAAGAAATCAATTTTAGCCACTGCCAGTGTGATTTCCGGATGGTTTTGTTATTGAATTTTGAAATGTGAGATCTTGATCATCGTAAGTCCGTTTTAAGTCATTCTTGGGGCTAACTTGTAGAGTTTTTCGCAAGGATCGTCGTGGTATAATCTGTTTGGGTTGAAAGGGTCTCGTTTTTCCGAAAATTGGTGATCAAGGGGCTGCCCTTTTTAATTATTGTGGCTGATTTGCGGTGTTGTAGGCATCTGTTTGTGCTAAAATTTTGGGATATTAGTTTAGTAAGGTAGTTGGGACGTTTCCACGGATTCGATTTTGAGATTCTAAGTGTGGGCCCCACAATCCCGTTTTAGACCCGATTTTGGGTCCGTCTCCGAAAAATATAATTTTAGTGTCAATATATTCGTAATGACGAGGTGATTAACCTTTTGTTAGTGGGGAAGCATTTGGAGACCGTTCGGAGAGGAAAAGATCCGGTACCGTGAGTTGGAGCACGCGTGATCGGCTTTCAGGTAGGCTATGGTTTTCTCTCGTGAGATTGAGCATGTTTAGGCAATTGTTTATTGATTTGCTTGAGTATGGAGGGGTTCGGGTGTCGAGCATGCTAAATTTCTATAATTCCTGCCTTAGACCTTATTTCGGGAAAGTGTTGGATTATGACAGCATGTCTCTTGATATTATTGAATATCCATATCTGGTGGTGTATATGATAATATTGATTTGAAGTATGTTTGGCCTTAGTCT
Organism: Solanum stenotomum; assembly: GCF_019186545.1. Lineage (NCBI taxonomy): Eukaryota > Viridiplantae > Streptophyta > Magnoliopsida > Solanales > Solanaceae > Solanum > Solanum stenotomum. The sequence goes on along the minus strand of NC_064289.1, from coordinate 39,273,041 downwards.
AGGCTTAGACTAGTGTTGCCATAGACTTGCGAGATTTCGGATGTCGTTGGGCAGTAGAACTTTTTCCGACGTCGTTTCGGACGGTTAGCTCCTTGTAGACTGATATAGCAGACTTGAGTCTGATAGTCGGTAACTCAGCTTATGACCTTGTATCCATAATGCCCTGCTTTTATATCGGCTACAAATACCCGGTTAAAGTCCGTGGTCTAGCTTACTCATTATTGGATACTTCCTCGGCGATTTGGGGTATATGAGGGTCGGACTAAAAGGATTATTTATGGTAATCGGTTTGGTGATATTTCCCGCGACGGATGGTTGGATATTGATTCTTAGCTACAGTACCCGGTTAGAGTCCGTGGTCCAGCTTACTTATTCCAGGTTTAGCTACAGTACCCGGTTCGAGTCCGTGGTCCAGCTTACCTGTGATCTGGTTTCAGCTACAGTACCCGGTTAGAGTCCGTGGTCCAGCTCATTTATGTCCAGGCTTAGCTACAGTACCCGGTTCGAGTCCGTGGTCCAGCTTACCTGTGATCTGGTTTCAGCTACAGTACCCGGTTAGAGTCCGTGGTCCAGCTCATTTATGTCCAGGCTTAGCTACAGTACCCGGTTCGAGTCCGTGGTCCAGCTTACCTGTGATCTGGTTTCAGCTACAGTACCCGGTTAGAGTCCGTGGTCCAGCTCATTTATGTCCAGGCTTAGCTACAGTACCCGGTTCGAGTCCGTGGTCCAGCTTACCTGTGATCTGGTTTCAGCTACAGTACCCGGTTAGAGTCCGTGGTCCAGCTCATTTATGTCCAGGCTTAGCTACAGTACCCGGTTCGAGTCCGTGGTCCAGCTTACCTGTGATCTGGTTTCAGCTACAGTACCCGGTTAGAGTCCGTGGTCCAGCTCATTTATGTCCAGGCTTAGCTACAGTACCCGGTTCGAGTCCGTGGTCCAGCTTACCTGTGATCTGGTTTCAGCTACAGTACCCGGTTAGAGTCCGTGGTCCAGCTCATTTATGTCCAGGCTTAGCTACAGTACCCGGTTCGAGTCCGTGGTCCAGCTTACCTGTGATCTGGTTTCAGCTACAGTACCCGGTTAGAGTCCGTGGTCCAGCTCATTTATGTCCAGGCTTAGCTACAGTACCCGGTTCGAGTCCGTGGTCCAGCTTACCTGTGATCTGGTTTTAGCTACAGCACCCGGTTAGAGTCCGTGGTCCAGCTCACTTATGTCCAGGCTTAGCTACAGTACCCGGTTCGAGTCCGTGGTCCAGCTTACCTGTGATCTGATTTCAGCTACAGCACCCGGTTCGAGTCCGTGGTCCAGCCCACCCGTGCCCGACCTTTGGCTACAGCACCCGGTTCGAGTCCGTGGTCCAGCCCATATAGGTTGACTCATTAGCTATAGTACCCGGTTCGAGTCCGTGGTCCAGCTTGCACGTGGTGTATTCCCAATTCCTCACTAAAGCTTCAGTTTAGTCTTGATTACTCTCATCTGTAGGTTGAGGTTTTGGAGGTTGGAGAGATTCCGGTTAAAGTCCGGGACGTAATGAGATCTTGGAATATGATTGGGAATGGTTCAGTTACAAGTCCGGAAATTGGTAATATTGTGATAGACCTTCTAGCTCCATTATTTTACTTCAACTGTCAGTCCATCTGCCGGGCTTATGGGGGTCCGTGCAGGTGGTTTCTTTTATTGTGCACGAGCGTACCCGTCGGGTTTATGGGAGCCCGGCGGAGTTAGTTAGATTGCTTGTCTTTGTTGCCTGTACGCTCGTGTACATACCCCCCATTTACTACTCTTTGCACTTGATGTGACCCTTTATTTGCATTTCAGTTTACTTTTGCTTATCTTGCTCAGTCGGCCGATGATGCCTACTGGGTACCTGTTGTTTTGGTACTCATGCTACGCTCTGCATCTATTTTGTGATGCAGGTCCGAGCACTAGTAGCCAGCGTTGATCGAGCTTGGAGTAGACTTATCTGGAGACGGGGGTGAGCACACGGCGTTCTGTACTATTTCGGTCTCCATCTGTATATATAGACTTGTCTTCTTCCCTTCGAGACAGTCCAGTCTCTGTTGTCCAGTTTTGGGACTTGTACTCATTTTGTAGTAGCTCTGTACTAGTGACTTCCAGGTTCTGGGAGGGATCTTTATTTGTAGATATGTTTTTGGTTTGCGTCCGCCTGTTTATATTGTTATTTGCCTACTCTTGTTTAATTTCTACCCTCAGACCCATTACTTGTTGTTCCGGGTTACGGGTTGGCTTACCTGCTGGCGGGTTATAGTAGGTGCCATCATGACTTGATAAATCGGGTCGTGACAGTAAAGCAAGCAATGCCTGATATATAAAACACTCTTTCCAAAAACCTCTCTACAAAAATTAAGTATTTAAATAAATGGAGCAACAATCTGAAATCCAATAAGATATTTTAGATAGCATGAATAAGCAAGAAGCAAAGGTATATTGTTCAAAAAATATGCGGAACTAATTTCAAATATTCCTGAATATCATATATATGATTGAATAAATTTATGTTAGTTATTATGTATTAGAATTATTTGAATCATGATTTCTAGTTTATTAGCACACTGGAAACAGGGAGAAACTTCTATACTATGTCATCATAATGTTGAAACCGGTAGGCGAGGAAGCCGTTTAGGGAGTAAACAAAGTTGAGGCGCTGATAAGAAGGAAGTATCCGCTAAAGTACGATGCTAGTAGTGACAGGAAAACATGATAAACAAATAATCTGGTTCATAATGATCTAATATGAATTTAATCAATTATGAATATGGTAGGAAGGAATAATTTGAAATAAAAACCTGCATGATAAAGAACATGACTACATACGTTCATGATGAAATGATAAAAAACTATGAAACTTTAATCTTATATATACTTAAAGATATAAAAACAATAAAATTAAGAAGAATCATAGGGGGAAAAATATTTAATGATGACGAATCAGAAGATATATTGAACCAACAATGGTATGAAATAGACTTACATGATTTAAACTACGAAAGAATAGAATGGTACGATTTAGAAATAAATTCAGACTAAAATGAACTACGAATATTTGCAATATTGGACAGAATCTATGGAAGATATCAAACTGTTAGAACAATTAATGGAAGAAAATTTATATATGTACCAAAGAACCCAAGATATGTTATATCTAGAATATATCATAAATAATATTAATGAAATACTCAGATTAAACCAACTATCGGAAGAATATTACAATAAATATTATTACATTTTACAATGAATTTCGCAAATACAAAAATAATATTAAAGAAATATCAAGATTAAGACACTTAGCAAAAGAATATTATAATACTACGCAATTATTTGATTCTAATATATACTATCATTGCTTTCTAATTCATAATATACGTACTCTATTTGTGTATATTTTTTAATCATCTATTATTATTTCTGATATTTATTTTTTCTTTGGATTTTTAGGTAATTTACAATCTCTAACTATATATCCTAATTTTTCACAATTATAACAAGTACATTCCGTTAGTTTTCTTTTTGGTCTATATAACAAGAAAACTAACAGAATGTACTTGTTATAATTGTGGAAAATTAGGACATAAAGCTAGAGATTGTAAATTGCCTAAAAGTCCAAAGAAAAAACAAATATCAGAAATAATAATAGACGATGAAAAATATACACAAATAGAGTACGTAGATTATGAATTAGAAAGCAATGATAGTAAATATTAGAATCAGATAATTGCGTAGTATTATAATATTCTTTTACTAAGTGTCTTAATCTTGATATTTCTTTAATATTATTTTTTGTATTTGCGAAATTCATGGTAAAATGTAATAATATTTATTGTAATATTCTTCCGATAGTTGGTTTAATCTGAGTATTTCATTAATATTATTTATGATATATTCTAGGTATAACATATCTTGGGTTCTTTGGTACATATATAAATTTTCTTCCATTAATTGTTCTAACAGTTTGATATCTTCCATAGATTCTGTCCAATATTGTAAATATTCGTAGTTCATTTTAGTCTAAATTTATTTCTAAATCGTACCATTCTATTCTTTCGTAGTTTAAATCATGTAACTCTATTTCATACCATTGTTGGTTTAATATATCTTCTGATTCGTCATCATTAAATATTTTTTCCCATATGATTCTTCTTAATTCAATTATTTTTATATCTTTAAATATATATAAGATTAAAGTTTCATAGTTTTTTTATCATTTCATCATGAATGTATGTATTCATGTTCTTTATCATGCAGGTTTTTTATTTCAAATTATTCCTTCCTACCATATTCATAATTGATTAAATTCATATTAGATCATTATGAACCAGATTATTTGTTTATCATGTTTTCCTGTCACTACTAGCATCGTACTTTAGCGGATACTTCCTTCTTATCAGCGCCTCAACTTTGTTTACTTCCCTAAATGGCTTCGTCGCCTATCGATTTCAACATTAGGACGACATAGTATAAAAGTTTTCTCCCTGTTTCCAGTGTGCTAATAAACTAGAAATCATGATTCAAATAATTCTAATACATAATAACTAACATAATTTATACAATCATATATATGATATTCAGGAATATATAAAATAAGTTCCGCATATTTTTTGAACAATATACATTTGCTTCTTGCTTATTCATGCTATCTGAAATATCTGATTGGATTTCAGATTGTTGCTCCATTTATCTAAATACTTAATTTTTGTAGAGAGGTTTTTGGAAAGAGTGTTTTATATATCAGGCATTGCCTACTTCACAATGTTTACGACTGAGTCTTTATGCAGACATACAAATTTACTATTCTAAACACATATCCTAATACGTTTTGTACACATGTCCACTACTATTCATGAATAGTTTCTTATCTACTACTATCTTATTAAGACTTCTTTACAACCTTATCTCCTAACTTTTACACTTGTCCTTACTATGCACATGCACTTATTGACTACATTTACACTACCCTGTCTTTTATAATAATAATGCTTGACTAATAATTTACATTGTCACGTTATTTTACATAATTTAGTAAAAATAACTTTAACTGTCCTTTATCTTTTCTGTCACTTTGTCTGCCATCTTATCTTTTTTATTTTGTCCATATCTTATCTTGTCTTGGCTGCATCTTATCTTCATCGTCTTTTTTTACTCTAAATCGACATCTAAAATTATGTTATCTTCACCGTTGCATTTCGAACATATGTGATCAGGGTATTTGTGACCAATTAGCTTGCAATATCTGGTTAATAACTCTATCGAAATAAATCATGCTTTTAGTGCTCATGTTGTAGGTCGTTCTTCTGGCTTAAATAATGATAAAATCTGTCTTTTGACTTCATCCATATCTGCTTTCCTTAGCTCCCTTGAATTTGAATAAATCATTAACTGATCTCTTGCATAGTAGCTCCATATAGCATTTCCCTTTAAATAAATATTTGCTAGCTCTTGTATAATGGTTGATATACCAACTATTCTCTTATTGGCATAAAAACTGGGTATCTCGCTTTTTTGTATCTCTGGTTGTTGTTCGATATCATCCGGTATTATCATATCTTTTGTTAGTCCCATCTTTACCACTTGTATCGGAGGTTTTATTTCCTCATATAATATCTCTGTTGTTGCCGTATAAAATTTTACATAGAATAAATTTCCCTTAGTAACTTTCTTATATGTAATAAATGCTTTATGTAGTTCCGGTATTCCACTTAGTTCCTCTCCGTCATATGTATATACTGTATTTAATAGTCCATAGTTATAACATGTCCTTACTAAGTTGGCGTTAGATTTAGGTTGTGCAATTAGTTTATTATAACCTTGTAATTTTTGGGTTAAATAATCCTAGTTGGGTTCTTGGGTTGTAGTAGATCTGGGTTTAAGGTTTAAAAATGTTTGGATTTTGTATATATTTTCTATATAGGTTCGTGTAATATGGTTATATGTTATTTTGTCATGGTGTAGGCTATCCGTATATGTAGAAGTTTGTGGTTATATAGTTAATGTGTTTTTTGGTGTTAGCCTCGGGGTAAATGGTTTTTTGAATAACTGGTTTAAGTTTGAATTCTTATGTTTTTCACTAATTCTTTGGCTTGTACCTGCAGTTGTATTTAAACAAATGTTATGGGTTTTAAGGTGTTTCCCAACGTCACCTTTTATCTCTGAATTTTTTCTGTCTTCCGATCGACATAACTCCGCATTTTTATAGTCATGCTGCTGACTTATACTAGCTTTAGACTTCAGATTATCTTCATTAGTCTTTAGCTTTGTATCTCGTTGTCCATACTATCCACTTTTGTACAAAGTGTAGTAATGACTTTGAGTATCTTTTCGATTGTATCTTCTTCCTCAGTCTCAGTCTGAGTAGCTTTGTCGTGATAGGTAATCTGCAATAACATTCTTATCAGTTTTTATTACTTCAATTGTAAATGTAAAATTTAATATATTTAATACCAATCTCCTTGTTTTTTTTGTTGTTACTGAATCTTGTATTTTTCTTGTTAGCCACCATTTTACTTGTGTATTATCTGTTCTTATAATAAATTCGTTATATACAATATATGGTTCAAATGATAATAAACATTTATATACCGAATATAATTCTTTCCTATTTATTTTTCATCTTATTTCTGCATTAGTAAATGTTTCTGAATAATATCTACAATGATGTTCTATTTTTTCTTCTCCATACTTGTATTTTAATACTCCTCCATAACTTTTTTCACTGGCATCTGATTCTACTATATAAGTAAATTTTTTATTTTCATCCGGAAAATATAGTTTAGGTACGTTCTTACATAATAATTTTATTTTTTGTATTTGTGTTTGGTCTTTCTTATCAAACTGGTATTCTACATCTTTCTTTAATTTTTGTTGTAATGGTTTTAAATTTTCTGCTAATTTTGGTATGTATTCTCACACTTGGTTTACTAGTCCTAGAAATGATTGTAATTTCTTTTTCGTATCTAGCTGTTCATTTGAGTTAATTATTTTTTGTACTATATGCGTTTACATTTTTATTCCATTTTTATCTATTCGTATTCCTAGGAATTCTATTTGATTTTTCATTATGTCTGCTTTCTTTTTACTTAGACTTATGCCTGAATATTCTATAATATGTATGAATTTTTCTAATAATCTTATGTGTTCATCTTGGGTTTTAGAATATAGTAGTATATCATCAATATATACTACGCAATTTTCTAATTGTTTAAAGTAGTTATCCATAAAGTGCTGATATCTACCTGGTGCATTTTTATATCCGAATGGTACTACATTCCATTCATAGAATCCTTGTGGTACAGTAAATGTTGTTAGTTTTTTTAGATTTTTCTTCTAGTTTTAAGTGATAAAATCCTAATTTACAATCAAATTTACTAAAATAATTATATCCTTGTATTTGTCTTATCTTTAGAATTTTATTTGGTATCGGATAATTATATATTTTAGTTTTTGCATTTAAATTTCTATAATCAATAACCATTCTGCTTTTTCCTCTTTTTTGTTCACTATGTTTATTTACGATAAATGTTGAGCTTGTGTGCTTACTATTGCTTTCTTGTATATATCATTTTTCTAGTAATTCATTTTTATGTATCTTAAATTCGGTTAAATCATTAAAATTATACTTTAATGGTATTTGGGTTATTATACTATTATTATCAATTAGCTCAATTTTTACTTTTGTTTTATGTTTCTCCCATCCTTGTAAAGGATCCTCACTATATAATAATTCTAATTTATCTTGGATTATTTTTACTTTATATATAGAGAATATAATTAATTCTATTTTAGGGTCTTCTTCTTTTATATTTTCTAATTTTTATGTAATTTTTTCACTTCCTTTTATCCATTCTGTTCTTTTTCATTTTTTATTATTTACTCTTTTTCTCCTATTTTTTGTTTACATGGTGTTGTGAACCACCAATGTGTTTTTGTTATTATATATGGGTATAATTTTTCTAGAATTGGCATTCCTAATAGCATATCTTTTGTAGTTAATTAAAAGTTATATATTTCTTCTATAGTTAATATCTTATCCCATATTTGTATTTTTATATTTTTTGTCTTATATGTGATCATGCTTCCTTCATTATTAAATCATGTTACTACTATCAGTGTTTTTAATTTTTTCCATTTATCTTCTGGTAAACAATTGTATTTATATATATTAGCTTCTGCTCCCATTTCTATCATTGACGTATAATATCTGTTGTAATATCCCTCTATTATTACCTTTGCAAGTATGTATATTTTCATACTAAGGTTCTTTTTATTATTACTCTTTTATTTTCATAATTTATTGTTAACTGTTTGTCTTCTAGATTATATGGTTTTACTTGTTCTAGCCATTTTATTCCTAAAATGATATTTTCATCTCCTTGATATATTTTAAATTTTATCACTATTGGTATTCCTCCAATGATTATTTCTTTTTCTGTAGTTTCTTCGGTATACATTAATGCTTTTGGTAGTTCGGGGCATGATTGTTCAATAGTTATTATTTCATCTTCTGTCACTAATTCTCTTGTAATATAGTTTTCTTCTCGTCTTGTATCTATTAATATTAAATATTTTCGTTGTTCCATTATTCCCGTTATGTAGTAATGATGTGGTTTTATTTCTTCTTCCATTCATTTTTGTATAGTTTTATCTATTCTTCTTGAGGTACTCATTTTTTATGAGATTTGTGGTATTTTTCACAGTTCATGTTTATTCTTTTTTATGTGCTTAATCTTTCTTTTACTATTTCTAAATCTTCTTCTATGTCAATTTCATTATAACTATAGTCATTCTTGTCTATGACTGTGACTATTCTTTCAAAAAGATTTTCTATTTTTATTTTATTTATTTTATTTTTTGCTGTTATTTTATGTTTTGTCGTTAAAACATATAAGTTTTTACATCTAGCTATAAATATTTTACTTCCCGGGGCTAGTTCTATTCCTAACATTTTTCAATATAATATTAATGATTTATCTATATTTTTGTCATTTATTGCTACTGAGTAATTAACACTTATTATAAATTTAAATTTTTGGTATATGAGGTTACCTTTTACCGCACTTATTATACTTTTTTCTATGAGTTGTATAATTCTATCATCTGCTAAGTATATTTCTATGGGTGTATCTATTCCGTCTCTAAAACATGTTTTTATTAGTATTTATGTTCCTCCTAAATGTACATATTTAATTGAATTTTCAGCCTTAATATCTTGTATTTCTTTATTTATTATTCGTTTATTTATTATTGGTATTTTGGCCTTTCCTTTAGTGTATTTGCAATCTATGATATGTTCTATTTGACTTACTACATAATATTCTTCTTTTTGTCGTTTAAATCAGTTTCTTATTGTTGGTATTTCGAATATTTTTGCTATGCTTAGGTCTAATTCTTTTCCTTTGATTTGTTCAAATATATTATTATCAAATATTTTTTTTCTGCCGATTCTTCATCTTGATATTTTTCTTAAGTTATTATTTGTATATCTTTTTCAGTCATTGATATCTTATTCATTATCTGATTCTAATATATACTATCATTGCTTTCTAATTCATAATCTACGTACTCTATTTGTGTATATTTTCATCATCTATTATTATTTCTGATATTTATTTTTTCTTTGGATTTTTAGGTAATTTACAATCTCTAACTATATATCCTAATTTTTCACAATTATAACAAGTGCATTCCGTTAGTTTTCTTTTTGGTCTATATGGTCTTTTGCTTTTGTAATTTTTTACATAGTATCTTCTTCTTAGTTTTTTATATTTATATTTTGATCTGTATTTTTTATTATATTTCGTTCTATTTTTATAATACGTATCCGTACAACCAAATTGAGGAGCTGTTTTATTTTTGCAACATGCCAAGTTTTTTACTAATATTTTTTCCATTTTTATTTCTTCTTTATGTCTTTCACATAGTTCCATAAACCATCGTTGCAAAAATTTCATTCTAGCTCCTAAGGTATCTGTTAATTCTGCTTCATTCCAACTTTTTATTATTTTTGAATTAAAAGGTTCTGGTAATTTTGTAAAATATAATTTTCTTTTTTCTTTACTTTTTTCTGTGCTATATGTTCCTTTATAATAGTATTTTCTAAATGCACATGTATATTCATCTATGTAACACAATAACATATTGCTAATTTTGTCATTAGATTCCGATTTATGATTTTTTCTTTATTTTGTTCTTCTACCTCTATTGTCATACTACTAAATTCATTTCTTATAGCTATTTCGTATTTATATAGTATTTCCACAGATGTAGTAGCTATTCCTCCATCGAATTTTTTATTACTTCTTAAAGTTGTTAAGCTTTCACTTGTTAAATTTTGTAGCCATAATTTTACTGTTCCTATAGTGTTCTTTCTATGTATCATGGTGCCTCTGTTATTACTATCTTGTTATCTATTAATTGTTTTGATATGTATCCCATCCATAATTGGATTATTTTATTTATATCTGCTACACAATCTAAATCTAAAAAATCACGTCGTTCAGTTATTGGTTTAGGTGTTAATTTTTTATTTAATCTTTTATCCCATATAATTTTTTCTCTATCATATTGTTCGTAGTTTTTATTATAATATTTTGGATTAAAATTTTTTGGGTTTTTTACTCCTGATGTGCTAGGTTTTTCGTCCATGTCTACGTCTTCTGTCTTTACTTCTAAATTTTTTGTATTATCTATGTTTGCTAAAAGTTCCGTATATGTTTCGCTTGTTTCCAAATATTTTTCTATATTATCGTCGTTTATTTCATTAACTCTTATTTCGGATAGATTATCTTGGCTATTTTCTTCTTTTTCTTCTAATTCATCTTGTAATTGCAATTTTTTTAAAAATTTAATTATCTCATTTGCTAATTTTGTTTTTTGTTCTTTTTCTTTTTGTTTAATTTTATACATTTCTTTTAATATTGCTAGCTCTTTTTCTAGCTCTATTATTTTAGTAATTTTTACTTCTTCTAATTGTTGTACTTCCTTTTTTGCTTGTTGTTTTATTTTTTCAATTTCCATTTTTCTATCTATTTCTTCATTTTCTTTTGTTATTCTTATCATAACAGTTAAACTATCTTCTAGTTTTACCTTTTTTTTTCTAACATTAAACTTACATTGTCACCTATTTTCTTATATCTTCTTCCTAGATTGGAAAAATATTATCTTTATTTTTAATCCGTCATAGTTTTCGTATGTTTTTTCATCTATTGCATATTCTTCTTTATTCATTTATAAATTATACTGTAGTTTATATTCTAAGTTATTTATTTGTATTTCTAGCTATAAAATAGTCTTTCTTTGTGCTATTATAGATTTTTTACAAATTTCTGCGAATATGTTATTATTAAGTCTATTATGCCTATGTTCTAATTCTTGCCTTTTCGTTATAATTATTTCAGTAAGTTTTTCTTTATATTCATTATTCTCGCTATTCATTGTATCTTTAAATATTGAATATATTTATATTCTATTTCAGATATATTATTTATTAATTGATCTAATTTTTTGTTATCAGTTTTGTGATAATAAGTTGTTTATATTCCGGATATAATTTGTTTAATTTTCTTCTTATTTTTCTTAATTTTCAACTAGTATATTTCTTACTATGTTTCTTATTATCCATAGATAGGGCGGAATATGTTACACCAAAGAGACCGTCGACGAGATTTGTGGAACTTAGATAATCAGGTTTGTTGGAGTAAATCAATAAAGAAAGCTAAGAAAATGGCGGTATGAGTCTCCTGATATCCAGGTTTATTACCATAAATTAAGTTGTAGGTCTCTATTCAATCCTCTTAAAAAGGAAATCAACATCTCTTTTTTTCTACGGAGAACTCAATCTGATTTTGACTGGTTGTTGGGAGATATAGTATCTGGACATAATATTGAAGTTTACTGGTAATAATATTGAAGTTTCCTCCTTTTCAAAGTAATTTTATTCCATTTGAATCTGAATTAGTCACGACCCAAAACGAAGTCGTGAGTGGCACCCACACTTAACCTCCTAAGTGGGCGAACCAAGGAATCTAACCCAACATATATCAATAATTCAACTACGAATAACAATAAAAATGCGGAAGCTCAAAACTTATTAAAGTAACCAATCAAATAAACCTCTAAAATCCAACATTTATTATCCCCAAAATCTGAAAGTCATCACATCAAGGACATCTAATCTCTAAATACTAAGTCTAAGAGTATCAAAGACACCAAAATAAATGAAATAAAGTAATTTGTGTCTGAAAACTATGGACATCAAGTCATGTCCGAGAGAATCCAACACAAGCTCAAATAAATAGCTGACCCTTAAACCTGATATGCTGAGACTGGCTAGGACTGAGGGCGAGTCAAATTCGTTGGTACACTGGCTGCACTCCATAAAAGGAAAACAAAGAAAAAAAACAAGTAGGGCTCAGTACGGGGCAACGTGTACTGAGTAGGTATCATCGGCCAATCCAAAATAGAAACTAATATACAATGAATAATAGTATAAAAGTCAACTATAGCACTTAGCATGTGATAAGAAACAACAACATGAACAAGTGACAATTGAAGCAAGTACGTAATCAATCACAATGTCAAGCACACACATGAGGACTCATGCCTCCACATCACACTCGTTTGGGAAATGCGTTCATTGAGATTGAATACATTAAGTTAGTTCAATATCTTTTTCCTTTAATGTTACTGTGTCGGAACGTGACACTTCGATCCAATTATATCGTGTCGAAACATGACACTCCGATCCAATAATACCGTGTCGGAACGTGACACTCCGATCCAAAAATACTGTGTTGGAACGTGACACTCCGATCCAAAAATACCGTGTTGGAACGTGACACTCCGATCCAAAAATACCGTGTCGGAACGTGACACTCCGATCCAAAAATATCGTGTCAGAACGTGACACTCCGATAAAAAAATACCGTGTTGGAATGTGACACTCTGATACAATAATATTATTAATTTATCATTTATTATCACCACTTTTCAATTCATTAATAATATTACATCAAGCCTTCTTTATTCAAGGAATCACTTCGATAGAGAGGTTTTCAGATTATAAATCTCACGGTCTCATGATTTTAGACCAATCACAAACCACACAACCAAACCACACAATCACACAGTCAAGTACATAGAGAACTTCACAATATCATTCAATGCATATCAATCGCTATTAAGAGTTTATCTATCAAATAGAATAACCGAAGAACCGAAGTCAAGCAAGCTACTTCTTCAATAATTTTCCTTTCCTCAATGCCTCCGAACTTTTCCAATCTATCAAATATATATGCATAATTTGTAAGTTAAGGAGTCTATAAACACTCATATTATTCTATGTCTAGCCTAGACCCCAAAACTCACCTAATTCTATAATCAATTTCCTAATTTGATGCCATTTAATATTTCAACTCTCATATTTCTCAAATTCAAGCCTAGGATTAAGTCATAATTTCTCCAAATAGTACAACCCTAATAACTTTCATATAATATAGTATCCCTAAAATTTAAGTACATCACTCCAATACGCTGGAACATGGATATGTATCATAATGTGATGACCATGAAGAACTTTGCAACTCCAAAATCAATAGAAATTTGTAACCTCTAATAACAAAATAATATTTTAACCCATATTACTTTCATTCAACTATCGCTGCCAATGCTAATCAAGTTCATTCTACCATCACTCCAATCATTGTCTTATCATTGTCAATGATTGGGTCACTCAATTTTGTTATTATCCTCGGTTATAAAAGCACGAACAATTCACCCAATTTTCAGCAACTCACCTCTTAATTTTTTCAACCCAATAATATTATAATACTAATTCCTATATGCAACAATATTATAAGTAGACACAAATTGAAACTCACTCGAAAATTACCGGAAGCGTGATGCTCTCCTCTGTCTCTCTCTCGTCTAATTTCAATAATAATAATAATAATATAATAATTATAATCCTATGACCTATGTTCATATTCACAAAATACATACTAAACTTACCTGAAGCACTTGTCGGCCTCCTTACTGATTGTGCCGCCGTAGTTGAAGTTCCTGTTGAGTTTCTAACTCAAGATAGAAACCCCTAATTATTATTAGGACTAATTATGGGAGTGGTAGAAGTGGCCCCTATTAATTTTAATATTGTTTTCTTTAACCACCAACTATATAAATTATTAACAATAACTCATTAATTATATAACTATAGCTACCAATAGTCCAAAATACTCATTTAAAATTTTTCGGAAGAGTCTTTTGTGAACTAAAAAGCTCTAGTACTCAAAATGACCAAATGTGTTGTTACATTAGATATCAATTTACCCATAGTTCGTCCTCGAACGATCAAAAGAAGGCGAGGGTAAGAAAGGGTGCAAGAATCGACAAAAATATGTGAATATATTTTGTGTATAATGCTCAGTCTCCCAAGGTCTTACCTCAAATGCATCAAACCAATCAATGGGAGAGCTACATCTCCTCTCTTACTATGCCTCAAATAGGGTCATATCAATACTCAAGTGGTAACTATTGTTGTATGTAAACTCAACTAACAACAAAAGGTATTCTCCATAACCATCAAAGCTAATCGTACACATATATGCAACATGTTCTCAAGGACCTTGATAAAGGCTTTTTCAGGGACTGGCCTCTTCCCTGAGGCAATCCCTGGGATTCAAAAGAGTGAGAAGGAACTTTCTCTGTCCTATGCCCTCATCACTAACCATTCCCCTTATCTTTGCATTTCTTGATCGGTCGCTCAAGAGACTGACGTTCGTTCTCTTCCTCTGTGCATCTCTGTGATGGGCTCATCATAAGCTTTTTTTATCCTCCTCTTACCGGGATATCTATTATATCAAGATCCATTAAGTGAAATCTTTTCTCATATAACCATGATAAAATGTTGAATCAATACTGACTCCAATCAAAAGTGAACCTAAATCAACCACCACACACTCATAATGCACAAACCATCATAGATCTTATCAATATTTCATTCTCACAACATAAACTTTCTACGAGCTTAAGTTATAAAAATTTGATCTTTAGACATAAAGTACTCATCAAGGGAAAATCAAACTTATCTAACCTTAAGAAGAAAATGATCAAGTAACCATCCATCGAGCAATATACCCACACATACGTAACCTCTAACAATACTGTTGAAATGCTAGATTAGTAGTTATGATTGTAGATAACCCTTAAGAACGGTATAACTAGACTCAATGGTCCTCACATTCAATCACACAAAATCGAAACATGACCTCGACAACTAGATGAATATTAAAATTGTCATACTATTTTAAATACACTTGGTAGCTC
Source organism: Solanum stenotomum (assembly GCF_019186545.1). Taxonomy (NCBI): domain Eukaryota; kingdom Viridiplantae; phylum Streptophyta; class Magnoliopsida; order Solanales; family Solanaceae; genus Solanum; species Solanum stenotomum. The sequence goes on along the minus strand of NC_064289.1, from coordinate 39,257,708 downwards.
TTCTATAAGCTCTCAAAAGTAAGGTGATATATGTAGAACCACCGAAATATTTCACAGCTCCAATACGACACCGAATGTATCATCTGAGATAACCAACTCTTCCCAACATCCTATCCCACCAATAGGACATCGCAGGATCAGTACACCCAATCCACCACTAAGGATCCACCCACAAAAGTGAAAACACGTGTGGGCACAACTAGTGAATCATACTCCAAATCATGTCCAGGACAAAATAGGTGGTCATATAAGAATGTATAGAACCAAGATTGAATAACATTAAATGCTTCCTCTAAAGAGCCCAGATTAAATATTTACATTCAGTTGACTCCATTGAAGCTAACACTCTTAATATTAACATACATAATAACTACACTGTCCTTTTACCTTACTCTCAAACTATCACTCGAATAAAAATCTTCTTAGCAAACACATTGTCGCCTCTAAAAGTTTCAAACCATGACTCCCTCTCTTTCCATTAAAACATCTCATGATAGATTCGAGTTTCACCCAAGGCTGATAGAACTAGTTCCAAATCTAATAGTACTCTCCATCGAGATAGATCTATTGAATCACACACAATGTACAACTCTACACAATCTTTCATAAACCTAGTTTCAACCATTCAAACCATTATATACCTCATACCAACACTTAAGAAATCCTTGGCCACCACAATAAGTTTATATACCATGAGCACATAACATCTATTTACTATCAAGTGTCTATGAAACACATCACATCAATGTGTGTACTCCCATTTAAAATAGTAGTTACAATCCCTTCGAAATTCTCAATAACCATGTATAACTGTAGGTCCAGACTGTTGCGCATCCATAAGTCACCTACCATAATTTCGACAATATTGCCCCACATAACAAGCATAATCTTACACGCATCATTGCTTGTCGCCAAAACTCAAATTCAATCTTTATAAAAGTCGATGATAAATCCCTAGTAAGTCAGTACCAAACTAGTCCACATCTTACAGTCATATCTAAACTGTTATGCGAAAATCCATACAACCTTCAACTACAAACCAAGGACTTATATTATACGAGAGGTCTTCTTCTTTCACTTTTCTTAAATTTTTCCCATGACACAAAATTTAAAATACCTTGAACTCTTCAATACACCATACTCTTGTTCCTTTTGTCGACTCGCTTACCAATCTTCTTCTTGGCCAAAAATCCTTGACAATTTTACCTTATCCTCTAGATCAAAACATTACGTGAAAACCCCCTTAGATCCCTTAACAATCAAAAGTAACCAAATTTCAGACTCAAATTATGCACAAGTCCTTCCAAATGCTTAATACTCAATGTGATCAATCATTTCTTACCTTACAAATTCATACCTTGACAAAACATATCACCAGAAATGCAGACTTGTAATGAAAAATTTGAATTGTAAATCCAACTATGTAACCCAATGCCCTTATCTATCTATATTTGCTTATAGTTTGAAGACTTTTATGAATTCATGTATCTTAGCTCATTGATCGCCTATCCATCGACCTTACCATATCCTTCACTAAAAATCCAACCATACTCATTACTAAATTCAACACTACAACAAAACTTATCATCACAATTGAGTTGAACGTCTGTACACTCATTTATGAAGTTTATCAAATAGCTTTTAACCAATCTGATGAACCTATGACACTATTACCATAAAAGAGCAAAGCGAATAAAATTACACATCTCTGAACCCAATTCTCAATCTCCTGAAGATACCTCTTTAGCCCTTGCAATTAGAAAAATATTCATGTTCTCACCTCTTTCTGAAGGCTACACTACATCCCACATTTCTTTTTTTAAAAAATGACTCCAGCTCCTTTAAACTCTATTTGAAAGGTATCCCAACATCTCCTAAAACTTTCCACATAACCACACTACTCATCAAATAGTAGAAAATCACAACCTTAGATACTCGCAAGTTGGAATTACCATACAAAATTCATTTAGCCCACACTTCTTATCATATAGTTGCATCCCAATCACTATCCATTACGAACTTTTATTATCATTATGCTTTGTAAGCCCTTGTCATCACCACGAAGTCAACCTTTTCATTGACCTGACACATCAACCTAGTTATATCAATCAAATCCAAAGGACTAACCCAAATTTTATGCACACTTTCTTACTAAAATATTCAATTGCCTTCACCCAAGTATGCTCACTGGAACTTTCCTTCCCCATAAACTTGTCATTCCAATATCAATAAACTATTTTAGAGTTTACGATAAAATCACCAGTCCTGCTTTAGAATCCTTAAGATCCACTTCACAACTTAAATGCATTAATACGTACCAAAGATCCACCACTATAATCTTTCTTAAAAATACAGTTTAATCCAAGCATCCGTAGTAGCAAACTAGTTGGTTCTCAAATGTGAATGCAACACTGAATCTCATTATCTGAACATGTCATACAACTGATAACTCCTTTAGTAGTTAATATTTCCAATTGACAATCAACATATTCATTTCCATATAACACTAGAACCACATTGTGAAAGTCTATTATATCCATCACACATCATACCTATCGAGAAGATCTTACCCAATTAGCTCGCACAATTCTACCCATTGAATAACTATAAAACATTATCAAATTTGTTCTCTCTCGAGCCTAAGCAATTTGTTGTACTTCTTAGATCAGGTCGATAACAAAAGTAACACACTTCATAAATCTAATGAAGTAAGCATTGGTACTATTGTAGTAGTTGTATCATGACCCTCTTTAATATGCCCTCAATCTATGAAGTCATAGTAGAGATTCTGACCTCAATTGGTCCAACATAATTTAATCATTCGTCAAGCAACCCATACATATTATGAAAAATTTACTAACTGTATTTTCCAAAGTAATAACGTTCATTATCTTGTCGCCCTTTACAAAACTCCTTGAATGTTGTCACATATCTAGATAAAGTACAAAATTTGACCTCATAGGCTACAACACATATCTCCGTCTCTCTATATTCAAGAAACAATCTCTCCTCCTATCGCTCAAAGTTTGGGGCATATAATTAGATGAAGAAGCTAGAAAATGTTGCCTTAAGTCAAAGGTAGTGCAATTACTAATCAGCACTCAACATGAGACTACCACCACATTTTGCGTCTCCCTGAAACTAGTATGTTACAAACTCAACACTAAGCCACTCCACTATATTCATTTTATGAAGCAGGTAAAAACAATCAACAATGAAAGCATAAGCATTTTCATAATCAATGCCCAAGAAGAATGAGGGTTTCAACTTCATAAGCTTAATAAAAAAAAATCATGTTGATCACTAGTCATTATAGGCCCTGTAGTCAAACGAGAAAAATATACCTATTTCCAAGAACACATTTTTTATTTCTTTCTAGTGTTGCTATTTCAACTTCTAATACTCGAACCATATGTGAAATAGAGTGAATACGTTCAGATACCAATTTGTATCACCTAGATACCAATTGGATTCAAGTAGTAGCACGAAAGAAAGGAGGAATGAAGTTTTCCTAAAGTCCTATAGCCTCTCGAAGAAAAGTAAAGGCATCCCCATATCGTTCCGCAAAACTTTACTAGACTTGTCCTTGTGTGATGAGATCACTAAACCTAACGCTCTGATACCAAGTTTGTCACGACCCAAAACGAAGTCGTGAGTGGCACCCACACTTAACCCCCTAAGTGGGCGAACCAAGGAATCTAACCCAACATATATCAATAATTCAACTACGAATAACAATAAAAATGCGGAAGCTCAAAACTTATTAAAGTAACCAATCAAATAAACCTCTAAAGTCTAACACTTATTATCCACAAAATCTGAAAGTCATCACATCAAGGACATCTAATCTCTAAATACTAAGTCTAAAAGTATCAAGGACACCGAAATAAATGAAATAAAGTAATTTGTGTCTGAAAACTATGGACATCAAGTCATGACCGAGAGAATCCAACACAAGCTCAAATAAATAGCTCACCCTTAAACCTGATATACTGAGACTGGCTAGAACTGAGGGCGAGTCAAATTCGCTGGTACACTTGCTGCACTCCATAAAAGGAAAATAAAGAAAAAAAACAAGTAGGGCTCAGTACGGGGCAACGTGTACTGAGTAGGTATCATCGGCCAACCCAAAATAGAAACTAATATACAATGAATAATAGTATAAAAGTCAAATACAACACTTAGCATGTGATAAGAAACAACAACATGAACAAGTGACATTTGAAGCAAGTACGTAATCAATCATAATGTCAAGCACACACATGAGGACTCATGCCTCCACATCACACTCGTTTGGGAAATGCGTTCATTCAGATTGAGTACATTAAGTTAGTTCAATATCTTTTTCCTTTAATGTTACCGTGTCGGAACGTGACACTCCGATCTAATTATATCGTGTCGAAACGTGACACTCCGATCCAATAATATCGTGTCGAAATGTAACACTCCGATCCAAAAATACCGTGTTGGAACGTGACACTCCGATCCAAAAATACCGTGTCGAAACGTGACACTCCGATCCAAAAATACCGTGTCGAAACGTGACACTCTGATTCAATAATATTATTAATTTATCATTTATTATCACCACTTTTCAATTCATTAATAATATTACATCAAGCCTTCTTTATTCAAGGAATCACTTCGATAGAGAGGTTTTCAGATTATAAATCTCACGGTCTCAGGATTTTAGACCAATCACAAACCACACAACCAAGCCACACAATCACACAGTCAAGTACATAGAGAACTTCAAAATATCATTCAATGTATATCAATCGCTATTAAGAGTTTATCTATCAAATAGAATAAACCATAACCTACCTCCACCGAAAAACTGAAGTCAAGCAAGCTACTTCTTCAATACTTTTCCTTTCCTCAATACCTCCGAACCTTTCCAATCTATCAAACATATATGCATAATTTGTAAGTAAAGGAGTCTATAAACACTCATATTATTCTTAGTCTAGCCTAGACCCCAAAACTCACCTAATTCTATAATCAATTTCCTAATTTGATGCCATTTAATATTCCAACTCTCATATTTCTCAAATTCAAGCCTAGGATTAAGTCATAATTTCTCCAAATAGTACAACCCTAATAACTTTCATATAATATAGTATCCCTAAAATTTAAGTACATCACACCAATACGCTGGAACATGGATATGTATCATAATGTGATGACCATGAAGAACTTTGCAACTCCAAAATCAATAGAAATTCGTAACCTCTAATAACAAAATCATATTTTAACCCATATTACTTCCATTCAACTATCGCTGCCAATGCTAATCAAGTCCATTCTACCATCACTGCCAATCATTGTCTTATCATTGTCAATGATTGGGTCACTCAATTTTGTTATTATCCTCGGTCATAAAAGCACGAACAATTCACCCAATTTTCAGCAACTCACCTCTTAATTTTTTCAACCCAATAATATTATAAGACTAATTCCTATATGCAACAATATTATAAGTAGACACAAATTGAAACTCACTCGAAAATTACCGGAAGCGTGATGCTCTCCTCTGTTTCTCTCTCGTCTAATTTCAATAATAATAATAATATAATAATTATAATCCTATGACCTATGTTCATATTCACAAAATACATACTAAACTTACCTGAAGCACTCGTCGGCCTGCCTCCTTACTGATTGTGCCGCCGTAGTTGAAGTTCCTATTGAGTTTCTAACTCAAGATAGAAACTCCTAATTATTATTAGGACTAATTATGGGAGTGGTAAAAGTGGCCCCTATTAATTTTAATATTGTTTTCTTTAACCACCAACTATATAAATTATTAACAACAACTCATTAATTATATAACTATAGCTACCAATAGTCCAAAATACTCATTTAAAATTTTTCGGAAGAGTCTTTTGTGAACTAAAACGCTCTAGTACTCAAAATGACCAAATGGGTTGTTACATTTGTATGTGAAAAACTCAATTTGCCCAATTCTCGGTTTATGCTTTATGATTTAGTAGATTATGAGTGTCCATTTACTTAAATTATGTATATTAGTCATCACATATGTTCGTATCTATTGATGTGTGCACTTGTGTTAGTAGCCTTGATTGACAATAAAAGGAGGTGAAAGAGTGTCATTTTTCGGTGCGGAACTGGTAATTGAGGAATTCATGGAAGTGGTAGTGTGGTAGGTGGTAGTGTGGTAGGTGAGTAATTCATTTTAAAGGTTTTATTATAATATTCTTTTGGTAAGTGTCTTAATCTTGATATTTCATTTTTTTTTGTATTTGCAAAATTAATGGTAAAATGTAATAATATTTATTGTAATATTCTTCCGATAGTAGTTTTAATCTGAATATTTCACTCATATTATTTATGATATATTCTAAATATAACATATCTTGGGTTCTTTGGTACACATATAAATTTTCTTCCATTAATTGTTCTAATAGTTTTATATCTTCCATAGATTCTGTCCAATATTGTAAATATCCGTAGTTCATTTTAGTCTGAATTTATTTCTAAATCGTACCATTCTATTCTTTCGTAGTCTAAATCATGTAAGTCTATTTCATACCATTGTTGATTCAATTATTTTTATATCTTTAAGTATATATAATAAATATTAAAGTTTCGTAGTTTTTTATCATTTCATTATGAACGTAAGTAGTCATGTTCTTTGTCATGCAGATTTTTTATTTCAAATTATTCCTTCCTATCATATTCATAATTGATTAAATTCATATTAGATCATTATGAACTAGATTATCTTTATCATGTTTTCCTGTCACTACTAGCATCGTACTTTAGCGGATACTTCCTTCTTATCAGCGCCTCAACTTTGTTTACTCCCCTAAACGGCTTCCTCGCCTACCGGTTTCAACATTAGGATGGTATCAGAGCTATGGATAATAAGAAACATTGTAAGAAACATACGAGTAGAAAATTAAGAAAAATAAGAAGAAAATTGAACAAATTATATCCGAAATATAAACAACTTAATATCACAAAAACCGATAACGAAAAATTAAATCAATTAATAGATAATATATCTAAAATAGAATATAAATATATTCAATATTTAAAAATACAATGAATAACGAATATAGACAAAAACTTAATGAAATAGTTATAGCAAAAAGACAAGAATTAGAACATAGGCAAAATAGACTTAACAATAATGTATTCACAGGAATTTGTCACAAATCTATAATAGCACAAAGAAAGACTATTTTATATCTAGAAATACAAATAAATAACTTAGAATGTAAACTACAACATAATTTATAAATGAATAAAGAAGAATACGCAATAGATGAAAAAACATATGAAAATTATGACGGATTATAAATAAAGATACTATTTTCGAATCTAGGAAGAAGATATAAGAAAATAGGTGACAATATAAGTTTAATGTTAGAAAAAAAAAATGGTAAAACTAGAAGATAGTTTAACTGCTATGATCAAAATAACAAAAGAAAATGAAGAAATAGATTGAAAAACAGAAATTGAAAAAATAAAACAACAAGCAAAAAAGGAAGTACAACAATTAGAAGAAGTAAAAAAATACTAAAATAATAAAGCTAGAAAAAGAGCTAGCAATATTAAAAGAAATGTATGAAATTAAACAAAAAGAAAAAGAACAAAAAACAAAATTAGCAAATGAGATAATTAAATTTAAAGAAAAATTGCAATTACAAGATGAATTAGAAGAAAAAGAAGAAAATGGCCAGGATAATCTACCCAAAATAAGAATTGATGAAATAAACGACGATGATCTAGAACAACATTCGGAAACAAGCGAAACATATACAAAACTTTTAGCAAACATAGATAATACAAAGAATTTAGAAGTAAATACAGAAGACGTAGACATGGACGAAAGATCTAGCACATCAGGAGTAAAAAGCCCAAAAACTTTTAATCCAAAATATTATAATGAAAATTATGAACAATATGATAAAGAAAAAACTACATGGGATAAAAGATTACGTAAAAAATGGACGCCTAAACCATTAACTGGATAACATGATTTTTTAGATTTAGACTGTGTAGCAGATATAAATAAAATAATCCAATTATGGATGTGATACATATCAAAACAATTAATAGATAATAAGATAATAATAACAGAGGCACCAGAATACATAGAAAGAACACTTATAGGAACAGTAAAATTATGGCTACAAAATTTAACAAGTAAAGCTTAACAACTTTAAGAAATAATAAAAAATTCGATGGTGGAATAGCCACTACAACTATGGAAATATTATATAAATACGGAATAGATATAAGAAATGAATTTAGTAGTATGACAACAGAGGTAGAAGAACAAAATAAAGAAAAAATCATAAATCGAAATCTAATGACAAAATTAGCAATATGTAATATGTGTTACATAGATGAATATACATGTGCATTTAGAGAATACTATTATAAAGGAACATATAGCATCAAAGAAAGTAAAGAAATAAGAAAATTTGATTTTGCAAAATTACCAGAACCTTTTAATTCAAAAATAATATAAAGTTGGAGTGAAGCAGAATGAACAGATACCTTAGGAGCTAGAATAAAATTCTTACAACGATGGTTTATGGAACTATGTCAAAAACATAAAGAAGAAGTAAAAATGGAAAAAATATTAGTAAAAAATTTGGCACGTTGCAAAAATAAAACAACACCTCAATTTGGTTGTACGGATAGATATTATAAAAATAGAAAGAAATATAATAAAAAATATAGATCAAAATATAAATATAAAAAACCAAGATAAATGTAAAAAACTACAAAATCAAAAGACCGAAAAGAAAACTAACGGAATGTAGTTGTAATAATTGTGGAAAATTAGGACATATAGCTAGAGATTGTATATTACCTAAAAATCCAAAGAAAAACAAATATCAGAAATAATAATAGACGATGAAAAATATACACAAATAGAGTACGTAGATTATGAATTAGAAAGCAATGATAGTATATATGAATTTTCGGAAAATGAAATAAATAATGACATTGAAATAGAATCAGATAATGAATTCTATAATATAACAAATGACTGAAGCAGATATACAAATAATAAATAAAGAAGAACATCAAGACGAAGAATCTTTAGAACAAAAAATAATATTTGATAATAGTATATTTGAACAAATAAAAGGAAAAGAATTAGACTAAGCGTAGCAAAAATATTCGAAATACCAACAATAAGAAACTGGTTTAAAAGACAAAAAAAAGAATATTATGTAGTAAGTCAAAGAGAACATATCATAGATTGCAAATACACTAAAGGAAAGGCCAAAATACCAATAATAAATAAACGAATAATAAATAAAGAAATACAAGATATTAAGGCTAAAAATCCAATTAAATATGTACATTTAGGAGGAACAAAAATACTAATAAAAGCATGTTTTAGAGAAGGAATAGATACACCCATAGAAATATACTTAACAGATGATAGAATTATACAACCCATAGAAAAATGTATAATAAGTGTGGTAAAAGGTAACATCATATATCAAAAATTTAAATTTATAATAAGTGCTAATTACTCAGTAGCAATAAATGACAGAAATATAGATAAATCGTTAGTATTATATTGGAAAATGTCAGGAATAGAACTAGCCCCGGGAAGTAAAATATTTACAGTTAGATGTAAAAACTTATATGTTTTAACGACAAAACATAAAATAACAGCAAAAAATAAAATAAATAAAATAAAAATAGAAAATCCTTTTGAAAGAATAGTCACAATCATAGACAAGAATGACTATAGTTATAATGAAATTGACATAGAAGAAGATTTAGAAATAGTAAAAGAAAGATTAAGCACATCAAAAAGAATAAACATGAACTGTGAAATACCACAAATCTCGTAAAAAATGATTACCTCAAGAAGAATAGATAAAACTCTACAAAAATGAATGGAAGAAGAAATAAAACCACATCATTACTACATAACGGGAATAATGGAACAACGAAAATATTTAATATTAATAGATACAGGACGAGAAGAAAACTATATTACAAGAGAATTAGTGACGGAAGATGAAATAATAACTATTGAACAATCATGCCCGAACTACCAAAAGCATTAATGTATATCGAAGAAACTACAGAAAAGGAAATAATCATTGGAGGAGTACCAATAGTGATAAAATTCAAAATATATCAAGGAGATGAAAATATCATTTTAGGAATAAAATGGTTAGAACAAGTAAAACCATATATTCTAGAAGACAAACAGTTAACAATAAATTATGAAAATAAAACACTATTACTGACAATACAAAAACAATTGATTAGCAGATTTCAGATCCTTCTTACGTAGGTAAAATTTGTTATTGATTTTGAGCTTCTCAATGGCATTGTTTCTTCTATGTGAATTGGCTACTGATTGAAAATATTTTGTATTCCGGTCCCATGTTTTAACGCAATGGCGGATCCAGGATTTTAAGGTCGTGGGTGCTCCCTTGACTACCATCACAAAATATAAGTAAACAAATTTATGACTTGTCATAAAATAGACAATCAAATAAAAAGTAAAAAGAACAATCAACACATGGAGTGAAAAATAATAGGTCTAAACGAAATAAATAAGTCTGAATAGAAGAGTTGGTCTTCAAAAAATACTTTTTAAAAATTGCTTAGAGAGTGAATCGAACCCAAGACGCAGATGCAACAAACAACCTTATGCCCCAACAAATGACCACTGAACCAATTGACAGCTTGTGTACTGGGTGCTCACGGTTAAATTGTATACCTTTCTTTCAATCTTTTATATAAATATATAGTTCGATACGAAATTAATGGGTGCTCAAGCACCCGAAATGTCCAATGTGGATCCGCCCCTGTTTTAACGATAGAGGTTTATCATCAGATACAGGCCTTGGCAAAAATCCAATTGTCTGATGGATTTGAATCTTCCATTCCATTCTTCTGAGATAACGTACATATCAATTCTTGAGGCCGGAAAGTTGTTTTCTCCCATAAACCAGTTGTATTGTGTCCCTTGTAATGGGAGATCATAAGCTACATATCCTTAATTGTTTCAGAGAAGTCCCTCATAGATTTGGATCTAGTAGTGAAGTTATATCTCTGATTCTCAAATCTGCACACACTAAAATCACCTCCAATAACCCCATTAATCACTCCATATTCCCCCCATTGCCCCCAACTCATGCAAAAATTCCTCCCTTTTTGAATTTTTGTGCGAACCATAACAAATATTCCTAGAAGAACATGCGAAGTTAAGAGCACTATAATGTGTTAATAGACTCTTTCTACACGAAGATATGTAAAGTCTCTATCTACTTTCTGTGCAAAATTTAGAGCGAAAAAATTAATTGTTAATCATGAGAACTTTATATGTGAATAACATATTGAAAATGCTAAAAGTAAGTCGCATATGCAAATCTATTATCTGAATACATATACTAGAAATGAAACAACTTGTAATACTAATGCACAATGAAATATTACAGAAGATAAACATGATCCTTGAGTCTGAATCATACTCATGCAAAAACGTAACACAAAATTTAAAGCAAATAAACAGTATGAACGGTAACACTATATGACAACTACATAAAAGCATCCTTAGAAACTAAATTAAACTAAGTTGTGTGGGTTCCTCATATTCATTGCCGCACCCGTGTCAGATTCTCCAAAAATACAATACTTTTGGAGATTCAGACTCGCAGCCGTTGATATTTTTAAAGAGTCAGAACAACATAGAATTAAAATACTCTATTATATTGTATATAGTGTAACTTACATTCTTGATCTGTACCACCTCAGAATTTTTAAATAGAAGAAAAATGAATTTTTTGATTGAAATCTTATTTACAGATCCCATCTACGAACCGTAGAAGCTTTTACGGGTTGTAGATGGAAATCGCAGGAAGTGGTAAAATAATTTTCTAAAAAGCCAGTACCAGTACTACCAGAATGGTCCGTCAACCATTGTACGAGTCATAGATAGATCTCGTAGGTGAGTCCCAGACTTAGTGAAATTTTGAGGGTGAAAGTTGGTTTCTATAGTTGTGTTCTACGGACCGTAGAAAGACCTACAAACCCTAGAAAGACCTACAAACCATATAAACGTTCTATAAAAATATAGGAGAAATCATGGTCCCTGTACTTGGTCTACGATTGACCAGTATGGACCTTAGGTCCAATCTGTAGGTCGAGTCCGACAATTTTTTTAGGGGCTTTTGTGTCTTCTCCTAATTATTCTAACTCAATACTATATCATTTTGACTTCTACCCTAAGCCTTATATAAAGATTTTAAGCCCCCAGTTTACCCATTTTCAACTTATTCTCCTTAATACCCTAAACTTGACCAAATTCACTCTTCAAATTCTCTCAAGGATAATGAAGAAGAAGAAGAGTCCGGGTTACATCCAAGTCTCCAATCCTCCATTCTTTTTGTGCATCTGGCATCAAGGTATTTGTGCGTTCACTCATGGAGTCCTTTCCAAGGATTTAAATTTCCCAAATCAATTTTCAATTGATAAAATTAGGGTTTTAATTCAATAAATGTGGGTTTCATCAAATTATGATTCATTAAGTCTTCTAATGCATTATTTGATGTTAATATATGAGATTTAGTTGAAATTTCATTTACCCATGTCTAATTAATATTGTTCAACCATGATTCTATGATGAACCCATGAACTATGAATTATGAGTTTATGAAGATATGCATGTTTTCATGAAGTTATTGTTAATGAATTTATGATGCTTTGGAAAGAAAAGTATTGATGCTATGGTGAGCGAATTTCTCACTTACTATGATGATTATGCTTTTGAAAGGTATTTCTCACAAATAAATTCACATTAGTTAAAGATTTTCTCATCCATGTTGAATTATGTTTAAGAAGATATTCTATGTTTTGATCTTAAAAGTGTAGATCGGTATTGATCATTGTCTTTCCTAAGTTAAATTGATAATTGACTTTTATCCATTCCATTAGGATTTTTACTTAGCACTGAGAGGGCTTTAATGTGGAAACTCAAATAGGGTAATCACTAGTAGCAACCTCTAGTCCCAAACTGCATGCCCCCGTAGGATGACTTAAATGACCTAGCTAGTGGATCTACTCTAGAAAATGATGCTATGTTTGGATTATACCTTGTCAAGTAGACTTCCCTTCTTTCGGTATGAGAGATATACCAGATTCTATGATATATCTCTCATGGTCTTGATGTGAGACTAAAAATATATATTTTAATCATTATTTGTCCCACATTTAATATTTATATTTGTCCTTTTTGAGCATGAATTTTATGGATTATGCTAAATAATATATTTTATTTGCAGGATTAAATTGATGGAAAAATAAAGAAATTTGAAGCTAAAACGAATTAAAGATGAAAGATTGAAGAAGGAAATCAAGCAGACAACTTAATGGATTAAATAAAATATAATAATATATAAGCATATGAAAGGAAATTAAAAGAAGAATTCGAATTGAGCGCATCAACCGCCACGCAGCTTCACCTGAAGCATTCCCAAACAATTGAGGCGGCGCAGTGCACTGTTTCAGGCAGAAAAGAAAAGTAATTCTTATTCCGCTTGGTTTTGATTTCCCAATTTGTTTTACATTCAATTATTTGATTTAGAGTTTTCTACATCTATAAATAGTTCATATAAATAACGATTAGTAGCATCAATCTAGAGAAGGAATTAGAGGGCGTCAAATATAAAGTCGTTAATACTTTTTAGGGTTTTTTTTTCTTTTTTTTTCTTAGAGTTTAGTGTCTAAACGCCCTTGTTCTAGAGCTGTAGCTACGAATCAAATGTTGAATATAGAAGGTTTATGAATTAATTATTGGTTGTCATTATAAGTTGCTTCTATATTCTTATTTTAGTATTTGATTGCGCACCATAAGATAAATCTATTGTCTAATCTTACAATCGGGAGAGGAGAGGTTAGATAGACCAGAGAATATAGAGAGCTCGGTCCATCCATTAGATTGAGGTGATTAGTGTTCAGGAGTGACGCCCAGACGAACACCTTGCTTGGTTACGAAATAGGATGAAATATAAATGCTCTCCAGTTAGTATATTTATCATCGCTGAACGATGTAGTTAGATAGCTAACTAGAGTAGGCGGCGAGAGGTGTATAGCCCGACTCATAAAATTAACCCTATAAATCAGTAACTTGACAACTGAAATTAGTTCTAAGCTGAGAATATGCTGCATGAGATTTGTTAATAGCTGCAGCCTTGGAATTGTCTTTTACTTGCTTGAAAATATCATATTAAAGTCGTTCCCAATTGGTTACTTTTATTTAGTGCATAATTAGTAATAGTTAATAATCATCACAATATCTTAACAGTTACTTTTACTTTTATTTGTAGAATTAAGTGTTAGATATAAATTGATCAGAAATCCCTTGGGGACAATAACCGTTTCTTTAAGAATCTATATTACTTGCGCGACCATGTACATTTGCGTGTATATTGGGGAGCAACAAATTTTGACGCCGTTGCCGGGACTTAGAAATTAACTATTCTTCTAGGTTATACTTTTTCTTTCTATTTATTTATCATTATTTATTTTTTTGGCTTTTTTTAATTAGTTTTTTTTCATTAATTATTACTTTTCTTTCTTTGAATAATTTAGTACTCTTATTGATATGGATGATTGGGATAAATTGTGGTTGAGTGAGGAATGTCCTTCATGTCATATATGTGGTTGTCAATATATTCATCAGAATGGTTGCACTAAATCTAATTCCCTTCCCCCGAACCCCTACTACGATTCTTCTGTTATTTGTGATGTTGGTAGGGGCGATGAAGAGGGGAATGCAAAACAAGTTTCACTTTTGGAATGTACGGACATGTTGGACAAAGGTAATTCAAAAATCACTGGACAAATATTTGAATGCACAGAAAAGCACAAAGAAATCATGAAATTACTGGATAAACTTGACGCTATTCAATTAGAAATTGCAATCCTAGCTAAATTAGAAGAGAGAGAAGCCCAACAAGTAGAAAGTTATGGAGAAACAGAGATAGTGAGCCAATCTTGCCTACAAGAACAAACTCAACTTCTAAAGTTTCAAGTGTCTATCCGTGATGGCCTGCCACACATGACAACCCAACTAATTGAAGGAAGAATTGAGCTCACACAAGAAATAAATCAATTTGACTAAGATATTCATGACTTGGAGACTCACTTGAACAAAAAGATTGAGGTGTCTGATGCCCAATTACCAATTGTCGTGGATAATGACCAACTAGTGGAACTAAAAGAGGAATACCAATCATTCAACTACACATTATTCCTAAATATCGATGTTGAGAAAGAGTACAAAAGTGAGAATGTTGTAAGAAATACTGCTTTGGAGTTGAGGCATCTTGAATCTCATTCAAAACATTTTTCTATAAAATCTGAACTAATGGATGAGTGTATAGATGAGGAACAAGGCCCCTACATTCTAAAGTTTTTTAGTCCACGTAGACAAAATGACATTCCTCACCTAAGGGCCAAGAAGTGCAAGATGCGACATATATTACTTGGTTCCTCTATCTTTATACCACCCCCCTTGAGAGAAGCAGAAAAATAGATGCAAAGTTAGGGGTAACATTCATAAGTTCAAATTGGAAAGAAAAGTGGTGTATTTATTTGTGTCGTGCCACAACGTTAAATTAGGTGCTTATTGGGAGGCAACCCAATTTATAGTGTAACTTCTTATTTTTTAGTTTATTTTATTTTTAGTGTCATTTTTTTGTGTGGTTTTTATAGGTTTTGGAGAAGTCTGAGTATCCAAAATTTGGAGCTAAGGAGCACGTTTGAGCTTAAGTGTGGGGTGCGTACGACCCTTGATGAAAATTAAGAGAACATGCTACTAGCTAATCCTAAAGGCCTCAGGGAGTTTTCTTAACCCTTGTTTTAAATATTATATGATGCTTTGGGGACATAACATCTTTTTAAGTGTGGGGTGGAGGAATGAATTCCTATTTTTTACTGTTTTATTGAGTCTTTTTTTTTTTTAGGATGGGTTCCTCGCATTTTGTTTTCGGTTCTTTTTCCGAGGATAGTCCCTTTGAACCGAGTGTCTTTTATTTTTTTAGGAATAAGCTTTTTAAAATTATTTTTTAGAGAGAAAAGAAAAAATCCTTTTGAGTAGTGTGATACTTGCTATTTAGGTCTAATTTTTGAGTAGTACTTTCTTGCGAATGCTTGATAAAAAAAATGCAAACTCATTGACATCTAAGCTTATGGTTGAGACTTTGTATATATATTATTTTATTTTGTAGCTTGTTATGATCATATCTCTCTTAGAAATGGAATTGATCCATCTTGGTTGATACTTATGTTATGTGTGGTGAGAATTTGCTTATTCCATGTTTTGCATCTTAGTCTAGAACTTGCCCTGCATGTTGTTGAAGTGAAATAAAAAGTGTTGTTTTGTTTAGGAGATGATAATAGGCTTTCTTTGATTTGTTTGGTAATTTTAGTCTTTTCAGATATTATATCACTAGTTAGCCTTTTTGAGCCTGTAGCCTTTTGTTGGTAGCCATATTTTGCCCCTGACTATTTTGTTGAATCCCTAGTTTTTGCACCTTGCTTCCTTGAGCATTATAACATAGACTTATTCTAATTATCAATGCTGAAAAAAAGGGATGGTTAAGTGAAAATGTAATCAATGGTAGCTACAAAGTGCTTAAAAAGCCCTCTTTGAAAGAATGTGACGAAAAAAAAATTGCTGTGTTATTTTGTGTGGAATTAGTATGCTCAAACATTGGCCCTGGTCCTACCAAGGATATTGTGCACCTCAACTGAGGGTGGCTAGTGAAAAGGCATATATATATTAAAAAAATTGATTGAAGCATTCCTGAGATAAGGAGAATTACTTGTGAAATAATTGTTGAAGAGAGGGCTGAAAATAAAGAGAAGAAAATAATGGGTGATGAAGTCTTAAAGTGCAAAGTGCTTAAGGAAATGTAAGTCACTATTATATAGTTTTCCTACCTACTTCCTAGCCTATATTACAATCCGTTAAAGTCCTATTTGGTTTTATTCAAACATGTTTAATTAGTGGAGATGTACATAATGGGCAAGCCTATGGTTCTTTGTGCTAAATGTGAATTTTCTTTGTGAGTGTGAGAGTTGTTCTTGATGTGAAGCCCTTAATACATATTCAATCTTTCGAATTGAGTGTATGGACTATTTCTTCTTGTGAGGGCACTTGTTTCATGATTGATAGGTGATTTTATTAACTTTCTTTGATGAGAGTAGGTGAGCAAGCTAAAATTTGATGAGTTCAAAGTCCTTTCTTGAGGTTAGGAGGTCAGAGGTTTGTTGTTTATTTGGATGTCTTCCATAATGATTGAGAATTGCACTTGATGTTTTGAAATTGGTATATGGACTAATTGTTTGTATTAACCAAAGTGATGACATTCCTAGTATGATTTATTTGTAATGAGCTTTAATTCTTGCTCGAGAACGAGCAAAAGTTTAAGTGTGGGGGGTTGATGTGACGCCAAAAATATGTATTTTAATCATTATTTGCCTCACATTTAGTATTTATATTTATCATTTTTGAGCATGAATTTTATGAATTATGCTAAATAATGTATTTTATTTGCGGGATTAAATTAATGGAAAAATGAAAAAATTTGAAGCTAAAAAGAATTGAAAATGAAATGTTGAAGAAGAAAATCAAGCGGACAGTTTAATGAAATATAATAATATATAAACATATGAAAGACAATTGAAAGAAGAATTAGAATCGAGCGCATCAACTGCCACATGGCTTCATGTAAAGCATTCCCAAACAATTGAGGTGGCGGAGTGTACTGTTTCACGCAGAAAAGAAAAGGAATTCTTATTCCGCTTGGTTTTGATTTCCCAATTTGTTTTGGATTCAATTATTTTATTTAGGATTTTCTATATCTATAAATAGTTCATACAAATAATTATTAGGGGCATCAATTTAGAGTAGGAATCAGAGGGCATCAAGTATAAAGTCGTCAATACTTTTTAGAATTTTTTTCTTCTTTTCTTTTCTTAGAGATTCGTGGCTAAACGCCCTTGTTATGAGGCTGTAGCTACGAAACATTGAATATTTAAGGTTTATGAATTAATTATTAGTTGTCATTATAAGTTGCTTCTATATTCTTGTTTCAATATTTTATGCTTGCGCACCATAAGATAAATCTATTGTCTAATCTTAAAATCGGGAGATGAGAGGTTAGATAGACCAGAGAATATAGAGAGCTTGATCCATCCATTAGATTGAGATGATAAGTGTTCAGGAGTGACACCTGGACGAACACCTTGCTTGGTTACGAAATAAAATGAAATATAAATGCTCGTCAGTTAGTCTATTTATCCCTGCTCAACGATGTAGTTAGATAGCTAACTGGAGTAGGCAGAGGTGTATAGCCCGACTCATATAATTAACCCTATAAATCAGTAAGTTGACAACTGAAATTAGTACTAAGCTGAGAATATAATGCATGAGATTTGTTAATTGCTGCAGCCCTGGAATTGTCTTTTACTTGTTTGAAACATCATATTAAAGTCGTTCACAATTGGTTACTTTTATTTAGTGCATAATTAGTAATAGTTAACAATCATCATAATCTCTTAACGGTTACTTTTACTTTTATTTTTAGAATTAAGTGTTAGATATAAATTGATTATAAGTCCCTTAGGAACGATAACTCGTTTCTCTAAGATTTATATTCTTTGCGCGATCACGTACACTTGCGTGTATATTGGGGAGCAACAAGTTTTTGACATTGTCAGTTAAAGCTAATATCCCACAAAATGACTATGTTTTCTTCAAGCTTTTCTTTTATCCTTTATGTTAATGTGTTTGACTATGTTTTATGATTTCATGTCATTTTCTTTTCCAAAAGCTTTTAAATGTTTCATTATGATCATGCCTACCCGTTTTAAGTCATTTATGTTATCATACATATGTTTATGCTTATTGCCTCATACTTGGTACAATCATGTACTAATGCATACTTGTGCCTATATTGTTACACTAATGTCAGGTTCGACGCTCCTACCTCTCATACTCATAGCTAGTTGATTCTTTATAGGCTCTGAAGATGGGTGAGTCCTCATGATTCGAGGACCGAGACTCTTTTATTGTTTTATGTCATTTTCATTTCCGACCTTGTATGTGATGTATGAGTTACGTCGCAATCGCTTTCCTTATGATGTATTAGATGGTTTTGAGACTTATGTTAGAATTTTGGCTTTTTTCAATCCTTTGAAATATAAAAATGATACCTTTGAATGTCTTTACTTCTATTATGTTGTATGATTTATGCTTATTGGCTTGTGTAGGGCCTCTTGGGGTTCTATACGTCATGTTACATCTATGGTATACTTTGGATAATGAGAAACTTAGTATTCAGAGAACAAGGTTTAGAAATGTCCTAGGATGTCTCATAAACCACATCGAGTAGAGTCTTGTTCATGAGTGTGAAGTGCGCCACATTTATGAATAAGAGACTATAAGAAGCTTAGGAAATTCCACTTTTATCATCATTCTAAAGTCGTGTGATAGAGTGTAACTCTATATATCTCTATCTTAATCCTTATCGATCCTTTTCAGGATATGGCCCCTCGAAGAGCTTATGTTAGGAAGAATGCAAATGAGAATGTGAAACAAGAAGCTCCTCAAGAAGCTGCACAAGGTCCTGCCAACCCTTGGGCCAAACAAGTGACTAATATAGAGTTTAGGCCTGTTTTTTATAGTGTTGGCCAAAGCCAATAGAGAGGATGTGTTCATTCTGAACCTAAATTTGGGTACAGCGGCAACTATAGTGAGAGACTTCACTGGGATGAATCCCTCGGAGTTTCATGGTTCCGAGGTTGAGGAAGATCCTCAAGAGTTGATTGATACACTCAAATTACACTTCCCTAAAGAAGTATAAGCGATCGTTGTCAAATAAGGAACCCAACTTGTAGGTTAGGGTCGATCCCATGAGGAATATGGTTCAGACTTAAACTTAACTCACTATTATATTCTTTTAGTCAACTTAATTCCAAGAAAAGTAAATAAAGGGGGAGATTTGTGAAACAAATAACTTAGTGCTGTTTAAGTAACAAGTGAGCAAGATTCAAACTTTGAGTTATCAATATGAGAAAGAAATTAGGGTATATGTGTTCCCCATAAGCTCATAACGCGGAAATCCTAATAATAGTAATCCTTACCTAGTGCTTTACATGCAAAGTTGGTAAGATAGGTATCCTAAAGTGATTGGTCCTCCAACTAGGGAATTTCACCCCGCACCTTGGTCCGGCTACGTGTGTATAATTTACTAACCCTTACCTTTACCTCAAACTAGACATCACATCAATATATGACTTAGTTTTCACCCTCACACCAATTGACATTAGAATATTAGATAGTATCACACTAAATCTCTTTTGATAATTCTTTTCTTATTAACTACATCCTTGGTCTGGAAAGTAGCAACAAGGCGAGTTCTAACGCGTGCACTCGTTAAAAAGACTTCTAAGCAAAAGAATTACCAATGCATGCATCAATACTATTCAAGAATTACTTGGTTATTATTTATACATTGTTAATTGCTCATGGTTCCCACAACCCTAGTTGTGCATTTAGCTACTCATGCTTGAAAGAACACATTCAATGTTTTAACAATAAGAATTCATGAACTTAAGTTTAGAGTAGAGGAAACCCAAAATCTCGAACTTAATTTCAAAGAAAAAACCTTATAAATCAAAATCCGAAAATCAAATTGCCAAAGTTTGCAAGTTAATTCCCAAGAAAATATCAAGAACTAAAAGTAAACAATAATGTCTAACCCCCCAAAACGAGGTTTACATACCCTATTTATAGAAAAACATGTCCTAAACAAATAGGAAACAAAATAAGGAAATAAACTTCTGGGATGCGACTTTGATCGACGACTTGACCTACGGACCGTGGATTGACCTACGGTCCATAGGTCCCCTCCATTGATTAACACTTAGAACTTTTCAGCAGAGGCTGAAACCTTCAACTCCCAGTTTATCAATGAAGGACGTGCAGGACGGACCGTAGGTGGACCTACGGTCCGTGGGTCTTCTTCCATGGCTCCACACTTAGGAATTTCATCAGGTACTGGAACTTCAACTCTCTAAACACCTTCCACGGATGTGCAGGATGACCAGTAGGTCAACCTACGATCCGTGGATCGCTTCGTAGTTCCATACTTGGTCAGACTTTTTTAATGCTCCTATCTACGCCTACCCCTCGATGGATTGTCATAGGACCTACGGTCTGTAGGTCATTCGTGGATGGCCACTTCTGCATAATTTAAGCTGTCATCTCACTCAACCACGTTAAAACCTATTTCCTGCAAACATAAGACACAAAAATTTATTTTCAATACAAAATGGTCCTAGACACACACAACTCTTAAGCGAAATGTATCAAAAATACCGTAAACTCACGGTATATCAACAGCCTCAACTTAAACATGTTGTTTGTCCTCAAGCGACAAACTAACACTCTAAACGACGCTTGTGTAGAAGCATACATACAAACTCAAGCAATCACATGGCCATTTCAATCCATTCCATTTTCTCAGTGCAAATCTTTTCTCTTAGACTCAACAAACCAATTCATACAGATAAAAACATGACATAGATCGACCCATTGACACCACAACATACACCATTCACAATCACCAAGGTATCAATTTTCCAATAATGTAAATAGTGCCCTCACTTCAAACGAAATCCTTTTTCACTCACAAGAGATATGAATTTCAAGTTTTAGGATTCGTTCAACACTCACGCTCAGAAGTGACTTCAAGTACAGTTAGTGCTCAATACCATAGGCTTGCCCTTATTTTGACTTCTTAGACTTTCCAAACTAGTTGTTAGGATAACTATAGGACTTTCTTAGCTTGTAATGTAGTCTCAGGGTCAGGAGTGGTACATTTGGGTACTTTTTAATGACTTTATGCCCTCCTTGACATTACATTAGCTTTTTACCTTTTTTCTCAACCTATTTTTGTCATCCTTTCCTTTTACTTTCTTTCCCTTGATTATTTTCAATATATATGTGACTTTTGTCTTTAAGGCTCTTATTTTTAACTTTCTTTTTTTTCTTTCACTTTATTTTTCTTTATTTCTTTCAGAACTATTGTTTATCAACTTTTTGCCTCTTTTGCACACAGTCACATATTTTTCTTTTCAGTTTCTTTCTTCAACACAACTCTTTTCATACCCATTTTCTTCCAGTTTCTTTTTTCACAACCACCCTCAACTTATTTGTTTAACATGAGTTGAGGTGCATAATATCCGATGTCAGATCAGGGCCAAGATCAAGGTAACTTTTGAATTAGCCACCCTCAACTTAGGCTTTTGGCCTAAGTTATGGTGCACATGTCCAAGGAGGGATCGGGGCCAAGACAATTATTTTAAGGAAGGTGAGTTACGTGATTAAAGAGAAATGGTCTATTTTAGGCTCAAACATTTGGATCAAAGGGAACATTGACTTTATTTGTTTGGATCATTTTAGGCTTAAGTGGAATAATTTGAACAAGGGCCTATGATCACTTCCCAACTTTTAGCCTAGATTATCTTCGCAGGTGAAACAGTGCAAGTTCTAGATTGGCACATACTGTCTGAATATTCTACTTTTCTCATACACTCTTGGCACATTGTTTCATTATCAGATTATCAAATTACCTAGTTCAAGTTTTAGCTTAAATCATGAAGTCAAATCAGTTCCTATCATGTCACATTGAGATCTAGCACATTCGACTTATCAAGCCTACATACCTAGCACATTTCATCATTTTTGGACAGGGATAATTTTTTTCATGTTTTTTATGCCAGCATACTTTCGTTTTTCTACTTACTTCTACATAGACGTTCCTAAACATGCTGGTTCAACAGAAATTAAAACAGTCTCTTGGCGGAAGAGAATACAGGCAAGAAAACCCCAAGAGAGGATTATGAGTTGGGTTACTAAGACTTCACCCTATCACTCACAATCCATTTACCCCACCCCCAACAAAATAAAGTGCAATCGTCTCCAATGCAAAAAAAGTAAAAAACAAAGGATCGGGTGAAGAAAACCTGTAGCGCATATACGCCGAAGACCACTCAAGAAATGAGTGGGTTCGGTTTCCCGGAGTACGCTGGATCAACACTTGGAACGCCGTTAGTACCGGTCCCATCAACTATCCCAGCACTCTCAGTAATGCTCTCATCAACTCTCTTAGCATTTTCAATAGTGCTCACTCTGGCGGATGGGCCAATCCCTATCTCCCTGGCCCGCTGTTGTCTAAGATCCTCATTAACTATGGATGCCCTCCGAGCAACCTTAGTCTGATGAAGCTCCTTGTTCCTCAATCTCTCACCCTCATTATCATCAGAAGCACGACTAGAACGGGGGAGCTTCCCAGCATCACGGGAAGAATTTGTTGGCGGCATGTCATGGCCGAATTGGGCACTCATCACCACATCATCAACCGGTATCGTAGGGGCATACTTTGGCTCAGTCTCTAGGGGAGCGAAAAGTACAACAACATCAGCATGAAGGCTCTGTAACTCCTTTCGGAGGGTGGTCACATCAACAGTAGGGCGGCCTCTCCAGGACTTGCAACTTAAAGGCATCGAGGTGCTGATGAATGGCCTGGACCTTATGGTCCATCATTTTCTCCATCCGCTGCTCGACCCTCGCCTCGGACTCTGTTATAACACTCTGCATCCATGGCCTCACATGCTGAAGCAGGGTATCAATTTGTGCCTCTAGCTTCTATATTAGGGATAGAGGGATGATGGTGGAACCGAAAGAATGAGTGGCTTTAGAAAAGCTAGGGACCTGACTGGCGGCCGGAGACGGAGGAGACTGGGCATCTGTTGTACTGGCTGGAGGGGAGTGTTATCATCATGTATCTGCTCCACATCTGCTACAAGATCATTGCCTAATGGTGGAACCTCAACCTATGGTTCTCTGCGAAGGGCAGCAAGGTTAGCGTCATCCTAAATCAGTCTGATGTCTAAAGTATTGGTTGCCTGAAACAACCTGTCAGAGTGCCACACTGGTACACTGGAGTCCTTAAAAAGCTGGAAGATGAGGCAGGGGAAATGCAAAGTGGTGGTGGCCTTGAAGTCCCTCTCGTGGATCTCCTCGATCAGTATACGGACAAAATCGACCTCAAGTCTCGCTACCATGGCAGCAACTATCACCACTCAGTCCCATGTGACCACATTGTCCGCCTGAGTGGGGGACATCCTATTACGTACCGGCAGCCACAAGAATTTTGCAACAAAATTTAAGGTGGCCTTCCTAATGCCCAGGCTCGAAGTACTGACCCACTCCACGCGCTCACCATCTGTGGCAAGATGTCGTGCTTGCCACTTAATAAGTGATTCCTGCTGCTTGACATTCTTCTGAAATGCCCCACTCCAAATAGTGCCTATGCGATAGTCTTGCTTTATTGTATTGATGGGCAGAATCTGATTCGGGCCAAAGATGAACTTGCGGATGGTAGTATCAGAGATGTCCACAGGAAAACCCAGAACTAGTGTAGCCTCAAGTGGAGGCTGAGCTGCGGGCTTGGCCCTTTTGGAGATGAACCCTCTAACAATGGTGGCATAGGAGGTGTAGAACTCCCTAACTATATCCTCGTTGTACGTTTTTGGGGCCGTGCCATCCACTCAAACCTCTGTATATGGAATAGCCCCTCATGATTGGGGTTGTGTAGAGGCTACCTGTGAGAACCCGACGCTCCTCGGTGACTAGCCATTTTATCATTCTCATTCAGCATGCGGGAATCTTTGTTTATCTGAAACTGGCCCTTCACACACCATCGATTAGGCTCCTCAGCAACTAGTGCAGACTTAGAACTAGGGGCACTGTAATATCACCCGCACTATTAGCCTCATAAGATGAGCAGTGATGCCATAGAATTGGAGCGGGAGCCGAAGCCGGATGCCGACTCAGAGACAGTTATTGATCTGATCGGTGTCCCCCCTCATCAGATTGTGGGGAAGTAACCACGTCAAGAATCACCAGTTGGGCTCAGTTCCTCGTAGTGCAAGAAGCAGTAGGGGAGGTCCTGGTGATGGGAGTAATATAGTCAGTGTCCTCCGTGTCCTCCATAATGATCAAACGTCGCGTGAGAGCGACGAATTTTGATTTTCCCTTTACGGCGTAAGTCAGAGCTAGGTTGGGGGCCATAGTATATGTAGAAGCTTAGTTATTACCAAAATAAGTAAATAAAACACTTGGAAGAATTTTAGAACAAGAAATGAATCAAAACGAAAAAATAAAAATAATCTGGGCAGTAGTTGAACTATCGACCCACGGTGGGTACCTACTGTCTGTCGAGGGATCAACGGTCCGTGTGTCCCCTCCATAGGTCAGAGTACTCTTAATTAGGTCTCTGATGTGGGAACCACAGATATGTAGAACGGTTTGTCGATGGAACGAAAGATCGTAGTCCACACCGTGGTTCGACAATTAGCAAAATAATGTGTGCTTCTGGCCCACGGACCCGACCTACGGTCCGTAGACGGGGTCTCGTAGGTCAGGTTGTGCCAGGTTTCAGATGGTTCACTTATTTCAATCCTTTTCCTTCACCAATTTTAAACAACTTAGGCCTATACATGTATTTCAACAAGTAATATGGTAGTTAATCATCCTTAAAGTTCCAAGTTTACAGAATTTCACAATTTATCACACCGATACCCATGAACCCTAAGTCAAAACTTCCAATTCGGCCTATTAACTTGAATTCTTTAGTTTTAAGTAATTACACAGTCACATACCATCATACCAAGGGTGTTCTAGCATAAAATTTTACATACAAACACAAAATTAACAACACAAGCTCAATTTCATTGTTGTGATTTCAAAAGGAAACTATGAAAAATTTCAAAGTTCGAGAGAAATCAACATACCTTACAAGTACACAACAATGGTGAGTTTGTGATTTCAATAAACTTCTAGACCCTCTTTGCAAGACGTTACCAAACCCGGACTGTGGAATCGTTGGGGAATGAGATGGGCGATTTGGGAGAGAAAATATTGTTTGGGATTTGAGGGAGTGAATAGGGTCTTGGTCTGTGGGATTTGGTGATTAAATGGGGGTGATTATGGGAGAGAAAGTGTTTGAAAGCATCTGGGAAAGAGTTTTGAGCGTGGGAGTATTTTAAAAATGAAAGGTTTTCTTTTATAAGGTGTCCGGGTCGAGTCAGGAAAACCCTGGGTTTTGGACCCACGAGACCCCATCTACGGTCCGTGGTAGGTCTGGTCCTGTTACACCCCGAAAACTAGTGAACTAAAGTAGAGAGTTCTAGAGCCTTGTGTTAGGGTTTTAGAGTTTGATATGAAGGATAAAATTGTAAAATGAATTCCTGAACTTAGAATGGAGGTTCTATTAGTTGAACATCAAGGCACGACTACCCAAGGACCAACCAAAGGGGTCCTTGAGAAGGACCCCAAAACATTCCCCAAATCTGCCATTTTTTAGAGAGCTACAGGGCGTAGGTCCATCCATTCCCTATGGGGTTGACTCATGGGTCAAGGACACATTTGATAGGATGCAGACCATTACCTACGAATGTACAGCCCCGTAGACCCACCCACGGTCTGTGGGTCGTGGTCTCGTAGGTAGGGGATGCTTGTGGTCGAATTATTTTAAGTTGGCGTATGGGTTAATTCCATATTTTTAGGGTTAAGTGGGGATGGTTAATTAGTTATTAGGCCCCCTATTTATACCTAATATACCTTAATTAGGTGGTTTCCAAATAATTATTTTAGATTCACAAAAGAACCCTAATTCTCTCAAGAAATTCTCTCTCTAGAAGAAGAAGACAAGGAAGAGGGGAAAATTTCCTCCATTGTTTCAAGCATGTGTTAGGGATTTGAATCAAGCTATGTTAGTTTATTCATCAATGGGTTCTTCCACCCAGAACCCCCTAGGTTTTCCCCCAATTGTGAAGTCAAAAACCCAATTCTAGCTAGGGTTTCTTCGTACATTGTGGGTAGTGTTTAATTATGATTCCAATCTAGTGTATAATAATTAATTATGATTGATTTAGCATGTAATTATGATATTATGATTAATTTATGAGATTTCTATGGTTAACCCTAGTCTAATTGATGAATTTGATATTATGTGTGTTTATGCCATGAAAGGTGAAATTGAGGATTCATAGGTGATCTTCTAAAATCAATGTCATGTGTAGAAATTTTTCAAGGTTAGGAACATATAATCATGGATTGAACTAGACTTTATTGAGTATAAAGGATCATCACTAGTAAAGTTGAAATTGAACCTTTATGATCAAATATGACTAGAATCACCTACTAAGGAAGAATGTGATTAGAATACCTTGAAATATAGGTATAGTGAAGATAGTAAGAAGTAAAACTTGAGAATAAGGCTTGTAGTCATCAATGTTAGGTCTTTGGGGGTAAAGCTGATATGATGTGATTTTGTTATGTATTGTTGAAGGTCTATTCTCACTTACACACCTAGGCATATATATGTTAGGAGACACAAGGTCCTCTCACATAGAATGATTCTAGGTTGACTTAATACCTAAAATGAATCAAATCTTATTAGTCTAGAATAAATTAAAGTTGTGATGTATGATCCCTTCATGTATAGCTTGACTTCGTAAGAAAAGACCAAGATTGGTAGCTTAGAATTGAGGATCTACAGTTTCCTAAGGGTAAGTTGACTTAGCATTGTAAGATGCATTTCACGGGTAGCTTGAGTTAGTAGTAGTCATGGTAGCCTAGGATTGAAGATTTATACTCTGCTAAGGTTAGCTTGAACTAGAATTATTAGGATGCCTTCATGATATCATAACTTAGTTTTGCCAAGTCCATTTCATGGTAGCTTAGGATTGAGGAATCATACTCTCCTAAGGGTAGCTTAGGATTGATAAATTATACTCTCCTAAGGGTAGCTTAGGACTGAGGACATATACTCTTCTAAGAGTAGCTTGCATTAACTTCATAGTGTTCTTTTAAGGGTTCCATGACTTAGTTGGACTAGGAATATTTAATGGTAGCTAGGATGGAACACTTCTACCCTTCCTAGAATAGCTTGGACTTGCATGATAGTGTGACTTCTAAGGTAGTTGGTTTAGCTTAATAAAGTTATGTTAGCAAGATGATAGCATGGTATAGCCTATTAGGGTGTTATTCCTTGGTAGCTTTGAATTGAGAAATAGAATTCATTCATGTGTTTTGACTTGCCTTGTACTAAATAGAGAAGTACCTTAAAGGACTAATGACAAATAGAAAGGAGGGGCTAGTCCCCAACTAGTGAGTATGTATCATAGCCTAAAGTGGTACTTAATGTCAATAGTAGTATGGGATAATATTCATACATTTCACAAGTATTACTTGAAGCTACTTATGAAGTTTTCTCTTATATAGTATAGACTTACCTTGGGTTGTTGCTATAGTTACCTATGATTGACTGAAGGTGATAGTTCCTTCGTTTATATGAAGTAAGCTAATAATGACACCAAAAGAGGGTAAGTAAGACTATGATGACTTCAAGGTTATGCTTAGTGTGAAGGGTAGTATGGGATCCCTTTCATGCATTGCAAAATTATTCTTTGAGGTTACCTAGGAGTATGGTACCTTTATGGTAGAAAAGCTTTTCTTGACCATGTTTATAAACTATATTTAAGACGACCAAAATGGGATACTTAACTTGGGTGGTAATATGGGATGCTATTCATGCATTGCACACATGTGCTTTTATGTTACTTGAGAGTAGTTCTATTATGGTATAGATGACTAGGAGTTGAATAATTCTTATGTGATTCTTATGTTGGAGACTTTGCTTATTATTATGATATTGTCTCTTATGCTTATAGTTTATGTTTCATGAAGTATTTCATATGATTATTGATTATATCTTATATTGACTAACACTTGTCTTATGCTCTTATGATTATGCTAGCTAACAATTTAGTACATTTTGTACTAACGCATACTTTGCCTACATTCTCATCAAATGTAGGGTTAGGGGATTGAGTTCTATTCTTGGAGATGGGTTTCTAAGAAGCAAAAGAGTTGAAGATCTTGGTGAGTCCTCATAGCTTCGAGGGCCAAACCCACTTGTTCCTTTATGTCTTTTATTTTCATGTTCAGACTATTATATGGGATGCATCCCAAGAGTTTTATTCTAAAGTTGTATTAGATGGTTTGAGACAAAAAGTGTAGTAAAGACTTCCGCTTGCTTTTATGAAAAATACTTCGATTGTGTGGGTAAAAGTTTTTAAATTTTTCCGTACTTATATATTATCTTATTTTATGATATGCCAAGGGGTTGTATGAAACCCTTTTGGGGTCAAGTACGCCATGTTACATCTAGGATGTACCCCTAGGTCATAACAAAATTGGTATCAGAGCACAAGGTTTAGAATGGTTCTAGGATTGTCTCAAACCACGCCTAGTAGAGTCTTTTCTCTAAATGTGAAGAGTGCCACATTTATGAATAGGAGGCTATTAGATGTTTAGGAAATCTCACTTCTTCATTCTCTAAGTCGTACCATAGAGTTTGGCTTTAGTAGGCCCTTCTTCTAATCCGTATTCGTTGATTTTCAGGGTATGGCTAATACAAGGGCAAATGCTAGGAGAGAAGAGGAAGGCAATGTTGATCAAGAGGTTCCTCTCCAAGTTCCCCACCAAGCTCCTCCTCAAGCTCCAATTGATCCCCCGGATATGTCTAATGCGGAAATTAGGTCGACTCTCCAAATGTTTGCCCAAGCTTTAAGTAATCAAGCCCAAAATGTGATGGCTCAAATCAATTGGGAGATGGTAGCTCTGGCAAACCCAATAAGGGGGATGTTTGCTTCTAGGGTGAGAGAGTTTTTGAGGATGAACCCTCCAGAGTTTAGTTGCTCCAAAATAGAAGAGGATCCTAATGGGTTTATAGAGGAGGTTTATAAGGTGCTAGCTATCATGGGTGTGACTTCGGTAGAAAAAGCGAAACTAGCCGCTTACCAATTGAAGGATATTGCTCAAATATGGTATGAACAATGGAAAGATGGTATGTCGGTAGAAGCAGGTCCCATAGATTGGGAGGTGTTTAAGAAGGCATTTCTAGATAGGTTCTTTCCTCTGTTATTGAGGGAAGCTAAGGTGGAAGAGATCATCAACCTTAAGAAAGGTAGTATGAGTGTTAACGAGTATTCCTTCAAAATTACTCTATTGTCTAAGTATGCTCCATCTACGGTAGCAAGTTCGAGGGATATAATGAGTAGGTATTTGACGGGTGTGTCCAAAGTGGTAGCAAAAGAATGTCGTACGGAAATGCTCCTTGATGATATGGATATCTCACGTCATATGATGTATGCTCAACAAATGGAGGAAAGAAAACTTGAAGAGGAGAAATCTAAGGAGAAAAAGAGGTCTAGGATGGATAATGATAAGTCATTTTATGATGGGTCCAATGGATATGGTCGTTCTAGGAATCAACAAAAATTTTCTAGACAAGGCTTTTCTAATACTCCTAAGCATAAGGATGAAAGGGTGTCTACCCCTAGGCCATAAGGGATTAGTAATAAGTCTATATGGCCCCTTGTTCTAGGTGTGGTAAGAGGCCTGAGGGTAGGTGTTTGGCCGGTAGAAAGGGTTGCTTTAGTTGTAGTGAGAGTGGCCACAAGATCAAAGATTGTGCAAAGGCAAAGGCTACAAGAAGAGAGGTTAAGCAAGTTGCCTCTAGTGGTATAGATCCAGCGCCTCAAAAGAAGAATAGGTTTTATGCTCTCCAATCTAGACAAGATCAAGAGTGATCTCCTCATGTTGCTTCTGGTATGTGTTTATTGCTTTAGTAATTTCCGGATTTCTTCTCTATTATGACTTGTTATGTTGGACTTTGAAGTTGTCTTTACTATGAATGATGTTTAGAAAAGTTTGTGTAGGCTTACTCCCAAGGGGGAAATAGTGTGCCTATCTAGTAGAGTTATTGTGTGATTATGTGTTGCCCTGATTTCCTAATATGTATGTTCATGAAAATGCGTAGGTCTTGTTAGAAATGACTTATATGCATTGTTTTGCCTCATGTTGTAGTGCATTTCTGTAGAGTTGCATATAGACTTCATGAGATAAGTTAATGAGCACACCTTAGTTTGGAGTTGAAAGATTCCTCCTTGAATAAATGCTTTTTGAGAGTAATTTGCATTTAGACTCCATAAGTGTGTGTTGAGTATGCTTTATTAGAGGAATGTTAATTTCTCCTTGAAAATGAGTAGATATAGAATTTCATGCATTTTCGGTTGGTAGAAGAACTTCCTACTCCCTTGTGTTGCATTAAATATGTTTAGGTTAGAATTGAAGTTTTCCCTGGTTGTGTGCATTTAGATGTAGTGCAAGAGGGATTGGCTGCTAGTTTATAGTTGTTACCTTAGTAAGTGCTTATAACCGTCATTTGAGGACGAATTATCCCAAGGGGGAGATATTGTTACACCCCGGAAACTAGTGAACTAAACTAGAGAGTTCTAGAGCCTTGTGTTAGGGTTTTAGAGTTTGATGTGAAGGATATAATTGTCAAATGACTTCCCAAGCTTAGAATGAAGGTTTTAGGGGTTGAACGTCAAGGCACAACTCCCCAAGGACTAACCAAAAGGGTCCTTGAGGAGGACCCCAAAACAATCCCCAAATTTGCCATTTTTTAGAGAGCTACAGATGGGACCTACGGGGCGTAGGTCCATCCATGCCTCGTGGGGGTAACTCGTCGGTCAAGGCCACATTTGAGGGGCTGCATACCAGCACCTACGAATGTGCAGCATGCCCCGTAGACCCACCCACGGTCCATGGGTCGTGGTCTTGTGGGTAGGGACTACTTGTGGTCGAATTATTTTAAGTTGGGGACTTTGGGGTTAATTCCGTATTAGTTAGGGGTTAAGTTGGGATGGTTAATTAGTTATTAAGCCCTCTGTATATACCTAATAGACCCTTAATTAGGTGGTTTACACCAAGTTCTCTCAAGAGATTCTCTCTCTAGAAGAAGAAGAAGAAGAAGAAGTAGAAGGAGAAGGAGAAGGAGAAGGAGAAGGAGAAGAATAAGAAGGGCATATTTCCTCCATTGTTTCAAGCTTGTGTTAGGGCTTTGAAACAAGGTATGTTAGCTTATTCATCTATGGGTTCTTCTACCCATAGATCCCCCTAGGTTTTCCCCCCAATTCTAGCTAGGGTTTCCTCCTACATTGTGGGTAGTGTTTAAGTATGATTCCAATCTAGTTGATAATACTTAATTATGATTGAATTAGAATGTAATTATGATATTATGGTGCATTTATGTGATTTCTATGGTTAACCCTACTCTAATTGATGAATTTGATATTGTGTGGGTTTATGCCATGGAAGGTGAAACTGAGAATTCATAGGTGATCTTCTAAAATCAATGTCATGTGTAGAAATTGTTCAAGGTTAGGAACATATAATTATTAATTGAACTAGACTTTATTGAATATGAAGGATCATAACTAGTAAAGTTGAAATTGAACCTTTATGATGAAATATGACTTGAATCACCTACTAATAAAGAATTTGATCAGAATACCTTGAAATATAGGTATAATGAAGATAGTAAGAAGTAAAGCTTGAGAATAAGGCTTGTAGTCATCAATGTGAGGGCTTTGGGGGTAAACCTAATATGATGTGATTTTGTTGTGTATTATTGAAGGTATATGAAGAGTCCAAAATTTGGACTCATACATGGTTTTAATTATAATGATTTAGTGTCCTCAAATGCTTATTTTGTGCCAATAACTGATGTAAAACCCTTGATTTTTAGATATATGGATTGAGGAAGAAAGCTAGGACATAAATGGACAATAAAGACAACACGAGCGAAAAAGAGAAGGGAAAAATAAGCCTGATAATCGCCAATGTCACTTAGCGAGTCGCCAAATTGCCCCTCTACCACCTAAAGTTTTAGAATGCTGAGGCTAGATTAGGAATAATTTCGGCGAGCAACAGATCACCTTGGCATGACGACGATCGCATCGGCGTTAGATGACCAGGTCATCGAACGTACCAATGGAGACCTGGATAATCTCAGATGGGCGAGACAAAAAATAGAAAGGTGCATCGCGGAATGAAACGGCGATCCTGAGTTGACTCGCCTAAAATTACAATGGTCGGATGAAGAAGATGTGAAGCAGGAGGGCGAGACGAAAGGGCAATCAGCGAGTCACTCAACAGTCGGTGAAGCCCGACTTTCCTCATCGAGTGGCCCCAAAATGTCACACCAGATTTTGTATAAATTGATTTTTTGCATGAGAGATAAAGCATTCAAAAATCCTGAGGAACAAAATATAGAGAGGAAAAACACTGTTATTATGGATTGGAAATGATTTTTTGACAAGATTCTTCATTTTGGGTTTTGAAATAGAGAATATATTATTAAATTTTGACTTCTGAACTTCATTTGCCCAGCTATAGAAAACATGGTAGGTATTGAATTTCATCTTTTTACCATGATTAGCTAAAACCCTAACCTTGGGGGTTTGACAATGTGACAAATTGTTGCATTTGACGAAGTAGGTGTCATCAATTAGTGAACTTTGATGTTAATTTGAAGTGGGTCTGAATTATTATCGTGGTTTAACTTTATTATTACATGTTTGATGCAATATAGTTTAGAATTTTCTGCTTGCTTGAGAGAGAAGCATAGAGCAAATGTAGTAATTTTGCATCCTTAGTAATGGCTCATTACAGTTTCAACTTGAGAAAGTGAGACTTAAGATTCTGCCTTTGTGTCTAGTTCGAAAGAGTAGATTTGATGAGAAAGTGGGCTGGACGTTTTATGGCTAGTGTTGAAGTTCGAGAGAATGCAACATAAATAAGGTAATTGTTCGAGAGAAAATTGATTTACACATAGTCTATTCTACCAACAACAAATTAACATTGTTGGTAATTATGTTCACCCATTAAGTTAAATTCAATAGTTGGTTAGACAATCCCCCAAGTGTTGTCTCGTTATTTGATTATTCTATGTTTATTGTTGAAGTGGGTTATTAAGTGCAACCTGGAATTCGATTTCTAAACTCTTAAATTTGGTCTAGCTGAAGAGGTCACTGTCATACTTTCATATCAAATTCTAAAGAAAGCTACTCCATGTGGGATCGACCCCAAATCTTGTAGTTGGTTTTATACTGATTTACGACCGTTGACACTTAGAATTGGATGAAGTGTCCTTGAAACGTTAATCAGTTTATTCTCACTTACGAACCTAGGCATAAATATGCTAGGAGATGCAATGTCCTCTCACATAGAATGAATCTAGGTTGACTTAATAACCTAATATGAATCAAAGCTTGTTAGTCTAGAATAGCTTTAAGTTGTGATGTATGATCCCTTCATGTATAGCTTGACTTGGTAAGACAAGACCTTGATTGGTAGCTTAGGATTGAGGATCTACACTCTCCTAAAGGTAGCTTGACTTAGCATTGTAAGATGCATTTCAAGGGTAGCTTCAGTTAGAAGTAGTCATGGTAGCCTAGGATTGAGGATTTATACTCTTCTAAAGGTAGCTTGAACTAGCATTATTAGGATACCTTCATGATAGCATGACTTGGTTTGGCCAAGACCATTTCATGGTAGCTTAGGATTGAGGAATCATACTCTTCTAAGGGTAGCTTAGGATTGAGGAATCATACTCTTCTAAGGGTAGCTAAGGATTGAGAAATCATACTCTCCTAAGGATAGCTTAGGATTGAGGACACATACTCTCCTAAGAGTAGCTTGCATTAGCATCATAGTGTGCTTGTAAGGGTTGCATGACTTAGTTGGACTAGGATTATTTTATGGTAGCTAGGATGGAACACTTGTACCCTTCCTAGAATAGCTTGGACTTGCATGCTAGTTTTCCTTCCAAGGTAGTTGTTTTAGCTTAATAAAGTTATGTTAGCAAGATGATATCATGGTTTAGCCTATTAGGGTGTCATTCCTTGGTAGCCTTGAATTGAGAAATAAAATTCATTGATGTGTTGTGACTTGCCTTGTTCTAAATAGAGAAGTACCTAAAATGACTAATGGCAAATTGAATGGAGGGGCTAGTCCCCAACTAGTGAGTATGTATAATAGCCTAACTCGGTACTTAGTGTGAATAGTAGTATGGGATGCTATTCATACATTGCACAAGTTTGACTTGAAGCTACTTATGAAGTGTTCTCTTATATAGTATAGACTTATCTTGGGTTGTTTCTATAGTTACCTATGATTGACTAAAGGTGATAGTTCCCTTGTTTATATGAAGTAAGCTAATAATGAGACCAAAAGAGGGTAAGTATGACTATGATGACTTCAAGGTTATGCTTAGTGTGAAGGGTAGTATGGGATGCCTTTCATGCATGTTATAAGTGTGCTTTGAGGTTACTTAGGAGTATGGTGCCATTATGGTAGAAAAGCTTAAAGACTTGACCATGTATATAAACTATGCTTAAGACAACCAAAAAGGGATACTTAGCTTGGGTGGTCTAATGGGATGCTATTCATACATTGCACAAGTATGCTTTTAGGTTACTTGAGAGTAGTTTTATTATGGTATAGATGGCTAAGAGTGGAATATTGCTTTTATGTTGAAGACTTTGCTTATTATTTTTATATTGTCTATTATGCTTATAGTTTATGTTTCATGACGTATTTCATATGATTGTGGATTATGGATTATGTCTTACATTGACTAACCCTTGTCTTATGGTCTTATGATTATGCTAGCTAACATATTTAGTACAATTTGTACTAACTCATACTTTGCCTACATTCTCATCAAATGTAGTGTTTGGAGATTGAGTTCTATTCTTGGATAGGTTTTTAAGGAACAAAGGAGTTGAAGATCTTGGTGAGTCCTCATAGCTTCGACGACAAAACTCACTAGTTCCTTTATATCTTTTATTTTCATGTTGAGACTATGGTATGGGTTGTGTCCCAAGAGGTTTATTCTAAAGTTGTATTAGATGGGTTGAGACAAAAAGTATAGTAAAGACTTCCTCTTGCTTTTATAAAAAAGACTTTGATTGTATGGATAAAAGTTTTTATATTTTTCCGTACTTTTCTATTATTTTATGTTATGATATGCTAAGGTCTTGTATGAAACCCCTTTGGGGTCAAGTGCGCCATGTTAGATCTAGGGTGTACCCCTGGGTCGTAACAATCTGGTCCCTTGGTCACTCTGACACATAGAAATTTCAGAATACTTATCTAGGGTCTACGAATGCCATTCACAGTCCGTGGAGTCTGGTACCTAGGTCACTCTGACACTTAGAAATTTCAGAATACTTACTTGGGGTCTATGGATGCCATTCACGGTTCGTGGATGAAACCACAGACCGTCGATGGATTCCGTAGAACACTACACACCTGTTTTTCTGCAGATTCTTCCTTTCGCCCCTGCACACGTATCAGCCATTAGGACTTTCTTTTTACAATTTGTGGACACTTTTTAGACACGGACCCTATTCTATATCTAGCCAACACTAATACAAAAATAAAACACCTATCCAAAGAGTTACAAAAATTAAAATAAATAAAGAAAACTCGTAAATCTAAAAGAAAAACCTATAGTTGGCTAGATTGTACATGTTGGGTTGCCTCCCAAGCAACACTTGATTCAACGTCGCGGCACGATGCAGGCCCCTTGATTACTCAGACTTCATCAAGATAATAGGCCTTTATCACCTCTTTCACACTCTCCAATTTCCCCATGTAGACTTTGATCCTTTGCCTGTTCACCTTAAACCTTATTCCCTCCTTGTTCTCGAGCTCGACCGCTCCATGTGGAAACACTTGAGTGACTCGGAATAGCTTAGTCCACTTGGACTTGAGGTTGCCAGGAAACAATCGCAACCTTAAGTTGAATAGAAGCACCAGATCATCCATAATAAATTCACGCTTTTCTATCTTTTGATCGTGATACTTCTTCATCGTCTCCTTGTACAAGGCTGAACTTTCATATGCTTTTAGGCGAAACTCGTCAAGCTCATTCATGTCATTCACTCTTTGACTCGCTACAGCGCCCCAATCCAAATTCAACTTATTTAGCGCCCACATAGCCTTGTGCTCTAGCTCAACCCGAAAATCGCACAACTTTCCATATACAAGTTGGTAGGGGGACACCTTTGGGAGTCTTAAATGCGGTGCGATAGGCCCATAGAGCATCATCAATCCTCATTGACCAATCAATTCTATTGGCATTCAAAGTCTTTGCAAGGATTTGGTTTATCTCTTTGTTTGACAGTTCAAGTTGCTCCACTAGACTGCGGATGGTAAGGAGTGACTACATTGTGGTGGACTCCATATTTATCTAGCAACGCCTTGAACAACTTATTACAAAAGTGGGAACCTCCATCACTGATAATCGCCCTAGGTGTACCACATCTGGAGAAGATACTCTTTTTCAGGAATGTGGTGACACTTTTCCCTTCATTGTTTGAAAGTGTAATTGCTTCCACCCATTTCGACACATAATCAACCACAACAAGAATATACTTCATCCTATGTGAACTCACAAACGGACCCATAATGTCAACCAAACATCAAACAACTCAATTACCAATATCAGATTCATAGGTAGTTCATGCCTCCTTGAAATTCCTCTTTCTCTTTGGCAACGATCACAAAACTTTGCAAAATCATGAGCATCTTGGTGGATGGTAGGCCAGTAATACCCACAATGCAAGATTTTATGTGCGGTCTGAATGCCACTATGATACCCAACAACAGGCGATGAATGACACATCTCTATTATACTCATCATCTCAACCTCGGGCACACAACGACGAATATTCTTATCAGCAAAAATACGAAGCAAATAAGGCTCATCCCAAAAGAACTTCTTCACATCATGCATAAACTTTGTCCTTTGGTGAAATTACAAATCTAATGGAACCAGATCACTTGTCAAGTAGTTAGCAAAATCCACGAACCAACGAATAAGATCAAAAGATGCAGCCAATACATGTTCGTCTAGATAGCATCATTAATTTCAGCCCCATCTCCAAGCTTGAGCATAGCTTCCCCTTCCAATCTAGAAAAATGGTCGGCAATCTGATTCTCTGTCTCCTTTCTTTCACCTCAAAATTGAACTCTTGCAGCAAAAATATCCATATAATCAACCTTGGCTTTGCATCCTTTTTAGCCATCAGATACCTCAATACAAAATGGTCAGTATGCACTATGACCTTAGTACCAAGCAAGTAGGATCGAAATTTTTCAAAAACGAAAACCACAACAAGGAATTCTGGTTCAGTCACCATATAGTTCTTTTGAGCCACATTCAGAGCTTTGCTTGCATAGTAAATAGGATGAAAAATCTTTTCTTGCCTCTGTCCCAATACCACACCAAGTGCCAGTCTACTCGCATCACATACCACTTCAAAAGGTTGCCCCAAATCTGGTGAAATAATGATAGCTTTTGAAACTAGCTTTCATTCAACTCTCCAAATGCTCACAGAAAAGCATCATCAAAATCAAACTTACACTAATTTTCGAGCAATTTACACAATGGGTGTGCAATTTTGGAGAAATCCTTGATAAACCTCCTATAAAAACATGCATGCCCAATAAAGCTTCTAACACCTTTAATAGAGATAGGTGGTGGAAGCTTTTTAATACCTCCACTTTAGCTCTGTCAACCTCAATACCATTCTCAGAAATACAATGACCCAGAACCATCCCCTCTTTCACGAAGAAGTTGCAGTTTTCCCAATTGAGCACAAGATTGCACTTTTCACAGCGTTTCACCTTTGACCAAATGCATCAGACAACCATCAAACGAGTCACCTACCACAGAGAAATCATCCATATATACCTTAATAGTGTCCTTCACCATATTTGAAAATATCGACATCATGCAACACTGGAAGGTCGCTGGAGCATTACACAACCCAAATAGCATCCGTTTGAAGGCAAAAGTCCCATAAGGGCAATGAATGTGGTTTTCTCTTGGTCTTACAGAGCTATGGAGATCTGATTGTAACCCGAATACCTATCAAGAAAGCAATACCAACCCTTACCAGCAAGGCGATCTAGCATCTCATCCATGAACGACATAGGGAAGTGATTATTTTCTATCAAAGTATTCAATTTCTAGTAGTCCATGCATACTCTCCATCCAGTCACTGGCCGCATCGAAACAAGCTCATTTTTCGCATTAGGAACCACAATAGTCCCCCCTTTCTTTGGAACACACTGAACTGGACAAACTCAACTGCTATCTGCAATGGGATATATGACTCCAGCATCCAACCGTTTGATGATTTCCCTTCTCACTACCTCTTGCATAGGAGGATTTAGTCTTCTTTGGTGCTCGATACTAGGCTTTTGGTCCGACATGAGTTGGGATTTATGAGAACAAACGCCAGGAGGAATCTCAATAATGTCCGCAATAGTCCATCCAATTGCCCTCTTGAATCTTCAACACCGAAACCAATGCCTCAACTTGTACCTTACTCAAATCGGACAAAATGATGACTGGTAAAGTACCATCTCTCGCCAAGAATACATACCTCAAATGCAATAGTAGAGCCTTGAGCTCCAATTTTAGAGCCTCTTCAACACACGATTTTGCGGGTGGAAAGTCACGATTCTTCATATCTAGCTCCATTTTTTTTGGTTTGGAACGAAATTCGAACCTATAAAGTACGACAACTAATTCATCATAGTCTTCAATACAATCACTCTCAAAATGCATCAATATCGCCGCCAGTGCATCAACACCCATCCTCTCTTCAATAGACACATCAGAACCTTGCTCCACAACATGATTTACCACAGATACTTACTTGAGATCGCTTTCCTGCTTCATAGACTTACATATGTTGAAAGTTACTTCTTCATTATTCAATCAGAACTTCAACTGCCCTCTCTGCATATCAACCAATGCATGCCCAGTAGCATGGAATGGTCTCTCTAGGATGATTGGAACCTCAAAATCAATCTTACAATAAAGTATCACAAAATCCACTAGAAAAATAAACGACTCCACCTTCACAAGTACATCTTGGAGAACACCAATGGGCTTCTTCACAGTTCTATCGACCATGAGTAATTGCATCGTAGTTGGTTTTGGAGCCTCTAAACCCAACTGCTTGTAGATAAACAATGGCATCAAATTGATGCTAGCACCCAAATAACACAACGCCTTCGCAAAATGCAACAACACAATGGTACAAGGAATAGTGAAAGTACCAGGATCCTCTTTCTTCTGCACAAGTGACCTAGTAGCAATAGCACTGCAATGTTTCAACCTCTCATCATTCTCATAACTGACGACCCTTTTTTTGGTCACCAAATCCTTCATAAACTTTGCATACCCAGGCATTTGCTCCAAAGCCTCTATCAAGGAAATATTGATGGAAAGTTGTTTCAACATAGTAATGAACCTGCGATACTTTCCTTCTTCAATCTTCTTCATCAATCTCTATGGGAATGGTGGTGGAGGTCTAGGCATGGGAACAACTTTTTAGGTCACCTCCGCTTCCTTCTCTGTAGCATTGTTAGACTCTCCAATAACCTCGATCTCATCATCATCTTTTTCGACCACAATTTCAACCTCAGACGGCATAGGGGGCTCAATGGTCTGTTACCTCCTCGAGTAGTGACTGCCATACAATGCCCATCATTTTTCAGATTATGGATGGTGTTGCTAGGAAGTGTGCCAGGCTGACGTGGGTTTACTGTAGTGGACAACTGATTCATCTGCTGCTCAAGTTACTTGATCGACACTGCATGGGCATCAACTTTTTGATCGATTCTAGACAAGTCATTTTGCATCTCTTTCACATTCTCATTAGTCACATCAAACCTTTTCATCATCTTCTGCTTCATATCCTCAATGCGTGCTATACTACCCTCCAACTTCCTTATTGCCAAATTACCGATTTGAAAGTGGAACATAATGCACAACTCTCTTGTTTTTGTTGCCATGGTTGTTTCGGTTGTAGTTGTTGTTGCGATTGTAGTTCCCATCCCAGACATAGTTACCCTCTCGATTGTAGTTACCATAGTTTCGACCTTGGTTTCCTTGACCTTGACACCAATTATCCAAATTGGAACCTTGGGTGTTGGCTCGAAAAACCCCCATATGATCATTCACCAAGTAAGCATCCTCCTCAATTGGTGGTGATGGATTTCTAGTCAAGTAGTTTACTGCATTTACCTTTTCTGCACCTTCGGTCACATGCTTCAACACCAACCCAAGTTCTTTCCTCATCTGAGCCATCTCCTCACGAATGTCATCAACAAATTGACTAGGCACAACTTGAACTCCAAATGTGCTTCTTCCAGTGTCTAACTTCCTAGTACTCCCTGCTTTATTATTTCGGGATATCTTCTCCAGTTTCTCAGCGATCTTCTCAAAAGTGCACTCACCATATGATCCTCCAACAATAATATCAAGCACATCCTTCCTATTGTCATCCCGACCTCTGTAGAAATACTTCTAATATGATTCATCATCAATGCAGTGATTTGGAACACTTCTTATGAATGCAGTGAACCTGTTCCACGAACTGCTCACAGACTCTCCAGGTAGTGCTACAAACTTGTTCAGTTTGTCCTTGTGATTCAGCTTCTTGGACAATAGAAAATACTTTGCCATGAACACTTTGTGTAATTAGTCCCCTGTATGAATCGAGTTATACGAAAGCTCAGAAAACCATATCGCAACATCTCTGGTCAATGATATAGGGAAGAATCGCAACCCTATGACATTCATGTCCAACTCCAGTCGTCCCACACAACTCTTGCAGACACTCTTCAACTTGGCTATGTGCCCATGCGAATCTTCTGAAGCCATACCAGAAAAAAAACCCCCTTATTGTAATCATCTGCATCAGACTGCAGGTCACCACAAATGTATGTCCTACTGGTAGAGGAGGGAGAACAATGGCTCCTACAAATTCAATGATATTGAAGTTGACCGTGTAATTACCACGCAGTCTTGGTTTTGGTGGATTCTGCACCCTTAATGCATCTCCGACTAAATTACCGCCAGAACCTGAGCATTTTCATTACCAACAACTTCTGCAAGATCCTCTATGATTGGATTATTTTGTACCCCTTTATTATTCATCTTTCTCAAAGTTTTGCTCAACCCTGGATCATATGGGGTCAATGGTTCGCCTTGACTCTGTGTACTTGGGATACACTAGAGTAGAAACCCGAAGAAAACAAAAACAAAATAAAACGTAAAATTAGGAAATAATTGAGTAAATTTCAATAATGTAGTTAAGCTTAATATAAAAGCCTTATTCCCCGACAGTGGCGCTAAAATTTGATACACTCAAATTACACCTCCCTAAAGAGGTATTTGCGATCGTTGTCAAATAAAGAACCCAACTTGTAGGTTGAGGTCGATCCCACGAGGAATATGGTTCAGATTTAAACTTATCTTGCTATTATATTCGTTTAGTCAACTTATTTCCAAGACAAGTAAATAAAGGGGGGGGGGATTTGTGAAACAAATATTGTTGTTTAAGTAACAAGTGAGCAAGATTCAAACTTTAAGTTATCAATATGAGAAAGAAAGTAGGGTGTATATGTTCCCATAAGTTCA
The DNA here is from genome assembly GCF_019186545.1 of Solanum stenotomum. Classification (NCBI taxonomy): domain Eukaryota; kingdom Viridiplantae; phylum Streptophyta; class Magnoliopsida; order Solanales; family Solanaceae; genus Solanum; species Solanum stenotomum. The sequence goes on along the minus strand of NC_064289.1, from coordinate 39,215,184 downwards.
TAACGTGGTGATCCTAATAATAGTAATTTGTTCCTAGTGTTTTACATTCAAAGTTGGTAAGATAGGTATCCCTAAATGATTAGTCCTCCAAGTAGGGAATTTCACTCCGAACCTTGGTCCGACTACGTGTGTATAATTTACTAACACTAACCTTTTCCTCAGATTAGACATCACATCAATGTATGGCTTAGTTTCACCCTCGCACTAATTGATATTAGACTATTAGATAGTATAACTCCAAATCTCTATTGATAATTCTTTTCTTATTAAATACCTCATTGGTCTGGCAAGTAGCAACAAGGCGAGTTCTAACACGTGCACTCGTTAAAAAGACTTCTAAGCGAAGAAATACCAATGCATGCATTAACATTATTCAAGAATTACTTAGTTATTATTCATACATTGTTAATTGCTCATAGTTCCCACAACCCTAGTTGTGGATTTAGCTACTCATTCTTGAAAGAACACAATTCAAGTTTTGATAATAAGAATTATTGAACTTACGTTTAGAGTTGAAGAAACTCGATATCTCGAACTGAATTTCAAAGCAAAAATCTTATAAAATGAAATCCGGAAATCAAATAGCCAAAGTTTGCATGCTAATTCCTAAGAAAATATCAAGAACTAAAAGTAAACAATAATGTCTAAGCCCCAAAAACAAGGTTTACATACCCTATTTATAGAAAAACATGTCCTAAACAAAAAGGAAACAAAATAAGGAAAAAAACTTCTGAGACGCGGCTTTGATCGACAACTCGACCTACAGACCATGGGTCGACCTACAGTTCGTAGGTCCCCTCCATTGGCCAACACTTAGAACTTTTCAGCAGAGGACGAAACCTTCAACTCCTAGTTCATCAATGACCGATATGCATGACAGACCGTAAGTGAACCTACAGTCCGTGGGTCCTCTTATGTGGATCCACACTTAGGTCGACCTGTAGGTCGAATGTGCAGGATGGCCTGTAGGTCGACCTACGGTCCGTGGATAGCTTTGTAGTTCTACACTTGGTCAGACTTCCATGATGCTCCTATCTACGCCTACCCATCTATAGACCGTCACATCCATAAGTCACTCCGTGGGTGGCCACTTCTGCAGAATTTGAGTTGTCATCTCACTCAACCGCGTCAAGACCTTTTTCCTGCAAACATAACACACAAAACATTATTTTCAATACAAAATGGCCTACACGCACAACTCTTAAGTGAGATATATCAAATATACCGTAAACTCACGGTATATCATTGATGATCATGGGAGTGACGCTTGTGGAAAGGAGGAATTAGCCACTTACCAACTTAAGGGTGTTGTTCAAGTTTGGTTCAACCAATGGAACGGATATAGAGTGGTTGATGCGGGTCCTCTTGATTGGGAAAAGTTTAAGGTTGCTTTCTTTGACATGCTCTTTCCTCTTTAGATGAGGGAGGAAAATTTTCTTGAGTTCATTAAATTTTGTCATGGAAATATGAGTGTGAAGGCGTATGTCTTGAATTCACGCAATTGTCTAGCTATGCTCTTACTATGGTTATCGATCCTAGGGGCAAGGATGAGAATGTTTGTTTCGAGAGTGTCTGAGATGGTAGTTAAGGAATGTCGTACCTCCATGCTTATAAATGAAATAACCATTTCTCGTCTAATGATTCATGCTCAACAAATCGAAGAGGAGAAATTTAAGGAAAAGTCTAGGGAGGCAAAGAGGGTAAGGATCGGTGATGGTGACTTTTCACATTCAAGGTCCGATGGACATGGTTGTTCTAGGTTCCGACAAAGGTTTTCCGGTCAAGGTTTCTCTAGAGCTCCTATTCCTAAGTTCAAAAAAGACACGGTGTCTAACCCTACACCTAAAGAAGGAAATGGTGATGGAAATGGATCTTTGGCTCCCGCATGCCAGAAGTGTGGCAAGAGTTATCTAGGAATATTCTTGATGGGTATAGATAATTGCTTTGGTTAACGGGGAGTAAGCTTCTCTTTCTTTCCAAACCTCATTACAACCTTCATGGGTGAAATTTTCAAGATGCAAAGCATGAATAGCATCCCATAATACCACCCAAGCCAAGTATCCCTTTTTAGTCATTTTAATCATAGTCTATATACATGGTCTAGTCTTTAAGCTATTCTACCATAAGGGCACCATACTCATAAGTAACCTCAAAGCACACTTGTGCAATGTATGAAAGGCATCCCATAATACCCTCAACACTAAGCATAACCTTTAAGTTATCCTAGTCATATTTACCCTCCTTTGGTCTCATTCTTAGCTTACTTCATGTAGACAAGGGAACTATCACCTTTAGTCAATCACATCTTGGAAGGCATCTATAGCACAATCCCATCTAAGCATAACTCTTGTAAGACTATAGTCATAAGGAAACCCTACGTCATACTTGTGCAATGCATGAGTGGCATCCCATACTACCCCTCATTCTAAGAACTTCTTTAGGTCATCATACACATGTTCCTTAATTAGGGACTAGCCCCTTTTTGAAAGCATAGGAACACTAAGAGACATTTTACTAAGTATATCTTAGTTACTCATTGTTTTGAACCCTAAGAGATACTATTCTAGGTACATCTTTGTTCATCATGTTGGAACTCTAGGAGATGCTACATTAGGCATAATCTTAGTTCACCTTTAGGTCCTCATTCTAATGCTTCTTGGGTTGAAACCTAGTTCCTATCTTTAGACCTTAGAACACTATCAAGTACTACCTTAAGCACATCTAAGTTCATTATTAGGTTGAACCATATGAGATACTTCTTTTAGCATGTCTAGGATCATTATTAACATGGACCATATGAGATACTACCTTAAGTATGTCTAAGTCCATTTATACTTAGGAACACTACGAGTTACTTCACTAAGCCTATCTTAGTTCCTTATTACCTCGAACCCTAGGATATACTACATTACATACAACTTAATTCATCAAGCTTGAACTCTATGAAATGCTACTTAAAGCATATTCTTAGTTCATTAAGTTTGATATCTAAGATATGCTCCTTCAAGCACAATGTTAGACCATTAGTTGTATTGGATTCTAGGAGATTGTGCATTATGCATAATCTTAGCCCATGAGGTTTGAACTCTTGGAGATGCTACATTGAGAACAATCTTAGCTCATTACTAATATTGTCTAATTGGGATATAACCTTAACCGACATGAGAACATATTAGTTATCACGTCATCTCTCAAGGTGTTACCCACACCATCAAGGGTTGGTCCACTTGCCTAATGTAGAACCGGGTTGTTAGCTTAGTTGGATCCACTAGCTAACATTCCTACGGGGCATGTAGTTATGGGATACGGAGATTGCTACTAGAAACCTAAAAGTCCTCTAGGTGAAGGCTTCCATCTCATGAGACACGCTTTAGGAAATCCGGACTCTTCTAGGTGATAGATCCCATGTTGGAAACCCAATGGGAACCTCCATAGAAGCCCGAACTCAACTAGGTGGGAACTTCCATCTCATTTCAATATTCACTCGGTCCTAGGCCTTATTCCCACAAGATAATCATTAAGTCTTTACTTTGACACAAGTTTATGGAAAGATATCCTTGACAACCAATCCATGCTAATACCTCTTTTAGACCATGTATGAACAACTATCACCATCCATGACCTAGGTATAAATGCTCTATACCCTTAGGTTCAATTAGGTAAGAGAAGCCATTCAACCCTAGAACCATTACTATGTGAGGAGTCTATAATGTTAAGTTCATCTTCATGCCTAACATAATGTTTCGAATTCTCCAATAGACAAAGATATCATCATGACTTAGCTGATTCTATCACTTCCTACCGTCTATTATTCATAAGGTGAATTAAGTAGGTAAAGATCTTTCATCACAATTCTATTCATTGGCCTTGTATTTACATGTAGATTTTTACTCTCAAAGCCTTAGCATCTATAGTTAATCATATTAGCTTCACTCTAAAGCCCTGGTGATAAACATTCACAACTATGAGTTTTCATTCTCAATTACTCTTCCGGATAGAAACATATTATGAGCTTAGATTACAAGGTATTCAATCACATTCTTCATTACTAGGTGCTAGCCACAATTCATCCTAAAGGTCCAATTCCAACTTTACAGGTCAATATGAATCATATTCAATGAGGTCTAGTTAAATTCATGTCTAGGTATTCCTAATCTTGAACAATTACTACACATGACATTGATTTAAGAAGATTACCCATGAACCTTCAATTTAACCTCTAATGGCATAAACCCACAACTATCACATTCATCAATTCAGAGTAGGGTTTACTATAGAAATTACATAAATTCATCATATAATCATAATTCAATGTTAATACAATCATAATTAGGTATCATCCACTAGATTGGAATCGTACCTAAACCCTACCCACAATGTAAGAAGAACCCTAACTAGAATTAGGTTTTTGACTTCATAATTGGGCGAAAACCTAGGGGGCTCTATTGGTGAAAGAACCCGTAGATGATTAAGCTAACATACCTAAATTTGTATCCCTAAAACCAGTTTGAAACACTGGATGAAATCTTCCCCTATTCCTTCTCTTATTCTTTTTCTTCTTCACCACTTCTAGAGAGAGAATTATTTGAGAGAATTTTGGGGTTCTTTAATGAATGGGTTATTAACTTAGTTTAAGGGCTTATTAAGATTATATAGGTGGTTAAATAACTAACTAACTAACCGACCTCCCCTAACCCCTAATTAATTACTTAATTATTTCCCAAACCCCCTACTTAAAACTAAAACTTAAAAACTGTCTTGACCTATGAAACCCCCACCCACGGACCGTGGGTGGGTCTACGAGGCATACTGGCAAGTCGTGGTTGGTTCAGGACTTGTGGAGGATCTGGGGAGGTCCAGCCTTAACCCACGACCCCCATCTACGGGGCATGGGTCCACCCACTGCTCGTTGGTGCCCATCCGTAGGTGATACAATTTTTTGACTACTTTTGGGCTATTTTAAGAGTCTCGTCAATGACCCCTTGGGAGGGTCGTGCCTTGACGCCCTAACCTTTAGACCTCCATACTAAGTTACGGAATAATTTTTATAACTTTTAATCCTCATACCACACTATAAAACAAGTACGAAAACCTCCAGAACTCTCTAGTTCAACTTACTAATTTTTAGGGTATTACATTTTTCCCCCCTTGGGATCATTCATCCTCGAATGACGATTCTAAACACTTCTTAAAGTTACAAGTCTAGATTGGCAGCCCATCATTCATAAAATAAATCTAAATGCTTATAACCAAGGAAGAAAACTTCAATTCCAAACTAAACATATTGAATGCAACACAAGGGAGTGGGAACTACATCTACCAACCCAAAATGCATGAAATTATTTTATTTACTCATTCTCAAGGAGGAAGTAACATCTCCTAACTAAAACATGCTCAATATACACTCATGGAGCCTACATTCAATTTACTCTTAAAAAGTATTTATTCAAGGAGGAATCTTTATACTCCCAAAACTAAGGCATGCTCATACTTCATCTCATGAAGTCTATATGGAAATCTACTAAAATGCACTACAACATGAGGAAAACAATGCATATAAGTCATTTCAACAAGACCTAAGCATTTTCATGAACATGTATATAAGGAAATTATGGCAACACATAAACACACAATAACCCTACTAGATAGGCACACTATCTCCCCTTTGGGAATAAGCCTACCCAGACTCTTCTAAACATTATTAATACTAAAGACAACTTCAAAGTCTAGCATATCAAGACACAAGAGACCAAACAATACCGGAATCAAATAAATATTAAAAACATACTGGTAGCCACATAAGAAGGTCACTCTTGATCACCACTAGTTTGGAGAACTTAGAACCTATGCTTAATTGGGAGCATTGGGATTTGGCCCCTAAAAGAAGCTTGCTTGGCCTCCCTCCCTTCAGCCCTAAGGATTGGACAATCTCTATTCTTGTGATCCTCATTACCACAACCATAGCACCCCTTTTTTCCGGCTATACACTCGCGATAATGCTTTCTTCCACACTTGGAGGAAGTAGGCTAAAGCAACACAGATTCACTATTACTGCCACTTTGGGGCTTAGGTTTAGACACCCTCTCTTGGTTGGAAAGTTTTTGTAAGGTCCTAGGTTGATCATATTTATCGGATCTAGCATTGGAGATATCCCCATCATCAGTCCTACATCTCTTCATTTCCCTATTCTTCTTCCTAAGTTTTGTCTCCTCAACTTGTTGATCATACACCAATAGACGTGAGATATCCATATTATCACGGAGCATTGTCGCACAACATTCTACTTCAATCAAGTCAGACAAATTTGTCACAAACCAACTCATCTCATCCATCGGATTAGACACCAAAGACGGAGCATACTTGGAGAACTTAGTTAATTTTAGAGAATATTCTTGCACACTCATACCTCCTTGACGAAGGTTGATAAATTCTTCTACCTTGACTTCCCTCATCTCTCAGAGAAACGAAAGAAATGGTTAATTGAACACCTCCTAATCTATGGGACCCTCCTCTACCGTCATATTTCTCTTCCATTGAGTATACCATACTTAGGCCACATCCTTCAATTGGTAAGCAGCTAGCTTCGCTTTCTCTATAGAAGTCACCCCCATGGCATCTATTATCTTGTAAACCTCTTCCACAAAGTCTTGAGGATCTTCACCCACTTTGGAACTAAAAAACATAGGAGGTTTCATTCTTGTGAAATCTCTCAACCTTAAAGCGACGGTGCTCACATTAGGGTTTTCATGAGTTCTAGTATCCTTATTGACTTGGGCCGTCATGGCTTGGGTCAATATTTGGAGAGCCGACCTTATTTCCACATTTGTCATAGCCCCCTCATCATTAGGAGCTAAAGGGACTTGAGGACCTTGGGGAGGAACCTCTTGCTCCTCATTGCCTTCCTCACCTCTCCTAGAATTTTCCCTTGTATTAGCCATACCCTGAAAACAACGGGTATGGATTAGAAGAAGGGCATACTAAAGCCAAACTCTATGGCATAACTTAAAGAATGAAGATGTGAGATTTCTTAAACATCCAATAGACTCCTATTGATAAATGTGGCACGCTTCACATTAATGAACAAGACTCTACTAGACGTGGTTTGAGACAATCCTAGAACCATTCTAAACCTTGTGCTCTGATTACCAAGTTTGTCATGACCCAGGGGTATACCCTAAAAGTTGTTCGGCGTACTTGACCCCAAAGGGGTCTCATACAAGACCTTAGCATATTATAAACATAGTTAATATAAAAATATGGGAAAATTAAAACTTTTACAATAGAAGTCATTTTCATAAAATCAAGCGGAAGTCTTTCTATACTATATCTCAAACAATCTAATACAACTTTTAGAATAAATTCTTAGGACACAGCCAATACAAAAGTGTCAAAATCATGAAATAAAGACAAAGGAAATGGTGGATGTTGTTCTCGAAGCTATAAGGAATCACCAAGATCTTCAACTCCTTAACTCCTTAGGAAACCTAGCTTCAAGATAGCGCTCAAGTCTCGAAACGCTACATTTGATTAGAATGTATGCAAAGTATGCGTTAGTACAAAATGTACTAAAATGTTAGCTACCATAATCTTAAGAGCATAAGACAAGGGTTAGTCAATATAAGACATAATCCAAAATCATATGAAGTACCTCATGAATCACAAACCATAAGCATAAGAGACAATATCATAATCATAATAAGCAAAGTCTCTAATATAAGCATCATATAAGCATAATTTGACTCTTAGTCATCTATACCATATTAGCACCATTCTCAAGTAACCTCAAAAGCATACATGTGCAAAAGCATGAATAACATCCCATAAAACCACCCCAGCCAAGTATCCCTTTTTGGACATCTTAATCATAGTCTATATGAACGGTCAAGTCTTTAAGCTTATCTACCATAAGGGCACCATACTCCTAAGTAACCTCAAAATACACTTGTGTAATGCATAAAAGGCATCCCATAATAACCTCCACACTAAGAATAACCTTTAAGTCATACTAGTCATAATTACCCTCCTTTGGTCTCATTCTTAGCTTACTTCATGTAGACAAGGGAACTATCACCTTTAGTAAATTACATCTTGGAAGGTATCTATAACATAATCACATCTAAGTGTAGCTCATGTAAGACAACACTCATAAGGCAACCTTAAGTCATACTTGTGCAATGCATGAGTGGAATCACATACTGCCCCTCATACTAAGTACTTCATTAGGTCATCATACTCATGTTCCTTAATTAGGGAGTATCCCTTTTCTGAAAGCATAGGAACACTAGGAGACATGTTACTAAGTCTATCTTAGTTACTCATTGTTTTGAACCCTAAGAGTTATTATACTAGGTACATCTTAGTTCATCATGTCGGAACTATATGAGATGCTACATTAAGCATAATCTTAGTTCACCTTTAGGTCCTCATTCTAATGCTTTTTGGGTTGGAAGCTAGATCCTTTCTTTAGACCTTAGAACACTATAAGGTACTACCTTAAGCACATCTAAGTTCATTATTAGGTTGAACCCTATGAAATACTTCTTTTAGCATGTCTAGGTTCATTATTAAAATGGACCCTATGAGATACTACCTTAAGTATGTCTAAGTCCATTTATACTTAGGAACATTATGAGGTACTTCACTAAGCCTATCTTAGTTCCTTATTACCTCGAACTCAAGGATATACTACATTAAGTACATCTTAGTTCATCAAGCTTGAACTCTAGGAAATCCTTCTTAAAACATAATCTTAGTTAATTAAGTTTGATCTCTAGGAGATGCTTCTTCAACCACAATCTTAGACCATTACTTTTATAGGACTCTAGGAGATGCTACATTATGCATAATCTTAGCCCACCAGGTTTGAACTCTTGGAGATGCTACATTGAGCACAATATTAGTTCATTACTAATCTTGTTTAATTGGGATATAGCCTTAACCGACATGAGAACATATTAGATATCACATGATCTCTCAAGGTGTTACCCACACCATCAAGGCTTGGTCCACTTGCCTAAGGTAGAACCAGGTTGTTAGCTTAGTTGGATCCACTAGCTAACTTTCCTACGGGGCACGTAGTTATGGGATATGAGATTGCTACAAGAAACCCAAAACTCCTCTAGGTGAAGGCTTCCATCTCATGAGACACACTTTGGGAAATCCGTACTCTTCTAGGTGAGAGATTCCATGTTGGAAACTTAAACCCAACTAGGTGGGAACCTCCATAGAAGCCCAAACTCAACTAGGTGGGAACTTCCATCTCATTTCAATTTCCACTCGGTGCTAGGCCTTAATCCCACAAGATAATCATTAAGTCTCTAATTTGACTAAAGTTTATGGAAAGATGTCCTTGACAACCAATACATGCTAATACCTCTTTTAGACCATGTGTTAGCAACTAGCACCATCCATGACCTAGGGGCTGGCAAGGGGACGGGGACGGGGACGGGACGAAGGGGGACGGGACGGGACGGTTCTGGGGGGATTTGGCCGGGACCGGGATTGGGGGGACAAAAATA
>NC_064289.1:39104128-39204457 GCF_019186545.1 Solanum stenotomum | reverse complement strand
GAACCATTTTGCTCAAAGTTGGAAATGCAACGCTCCGCCTCCTCCACCATGCTAATAATTCTTCATTGCCATCATAAGATTTTTTTATGATGCTACAACCATGTTTTCTGGAATTTATTATCCTACAATTTTTAAAATTTTTCAATCATCACTATTTTTTTTGAAATAGCACAAATATTTATTAATATTGATGAAATTGTAGGATAATAAATTCCAGAAAACATGGTTGTAGCATCATAAAAAAATCTTAAAAATTCGAATAGTTCATTAGTTTCTTCCCAATCTTCTTCACAAATTTGTCTAATGGGTCAGCATTATGAGCATTAAACACCATTTGTATGGGTCCTCTATATTCGTAAGCAACTGAAAACATTTCTTAAAAAGAATTCCACCTTGTTTTAATATGTCTTGGAATTTTTCTTGGTGGCAAATCACATAGTACACAACGCTCATTAAATTACCTAATTCTAGCAGCTCTATTAGCATAAAAAATCCAGGCAACAGCATATTCAATTTTCATACAACCACATTCAAATAATGAAATACCATCTTGTATAACTAAATTTAATACATGTGCAACACATCTAACATGAAAAGAATTATCATCAATTGGACATAATCTAGTTTTTAACATACTAGCAGCGTTTACATTATTAGATGCATTATCTAATGTGACAGACATTACTTTATCTATAAGCATGTAATAATTTATAACACTCAAAATATTTGAAGCTAATTATGCACCAGTTTTTTTCTCTACACATTCTTTACAACTTAAGATTCTCTTTTGCAAATTCCAGTTATGATCAATCCAATGTGCTGTAACAGTTAAATAATCACGTCCATTAACACTACGACCCATGTCCGAAGTTATAGACACTCTACAATCTAATATGCGAAACAGACAATGAAGATATTGACAATGTTTACCTTGATATACAAAAAGATCAGATTTAACAGTATTTCTTGAAAAACCTCTATAATTAGGATTATAAGTTTGTTGAATATATTCAATAAAACCGGGATGTGAAGGAAAACTATAAGGTAAACCATAAACAGAAACCATTTTAGCTAAATTTTCACGATCTCTTTCCTTATTATATTTATGTTGTGTTAGTGGACCATCGGGGTTAGAAGGATCTAATGTTCCTTGAACCATGTTAGAAGCCCCTACCGATTCATTAACATTAACATCAAAATCATTAACTTGAATTCCTTTTTTTTCTATTGGCTAATGATTTAGCTTCTTTATATTGAATCGGCACACAAGATAACAAATGCCTATTTAAGTCGCCTGTCCCACCTTGACCTCCACCTTGTTTATGTTTAAAAGGTTGCTTACATTTAATACAAATAACAATAGAATTTTTCTTATCTAAAGTCATAAATTGCCACACAATAGAAGTTTTAGGACTTCACCTTCTCCCTTGTAGGAGGTATAAGGGGTGGGCGTCCAGAATTTTACTCCGTTGAATTTGTAGTTTCATTTGGAACATTTGTCACCGGACTAGTAGGTGTATCTTCTAATTCATCTTCTCCCGAACCAACTTCTACTTCTTCACTTGAATTTTCATCAAGATAAGGATTAATATTACCATAAATTTGTTGTAAAAGTTCACGATCGAGTTGAGGATTTCAATCAATATCATAAGAAGTATCATCAACATAAGTAGAATCATTTGTATTAAATCTAACTCTAGAAGTACCACCGCATTTACTCTTATTTTTTTCCTTACTACTTTTTTTAGTAAAATTAAATAATCTACTAATGCCACTTGGTTCTTTCTCTTTTCCTTTACCGGTATCTTTTTTGTTAGAACTCATATTTAATTATATGTAAAGTATAATATAAAAATAATAATAACACAAAAATTAATGACGAAAAATAAAATATAAATATTATGAAACGAATGTACCAAACGTCTGCGTTAATAGCAGACGTTATAACCGATTCTTGAAGCTTGTAGTTTGTTGTAACTTGTAGTTTGTAATTTGGAACTCCAATATTTGATAGCAAATATGAGACTTATATATATTATGATATATAATATGAAAACTTAGAATTGAAATATATGTATTATGATATAATATGAGACTTAAATGGAATAAAATATTGAGACGTAAGATTAAGACTTGAAAGGATATAAAAAATAGATGAGAGAATATATGATTTTGTAAGAAATAATATGGAATAGAGGGGATTTATAATATTAAAAGTGGGTTAAAGTGTATTTATAATAACTTGAGGGTTTAAAGTAAATTATTAAAAGTAGGGGTGGTAGGGGGTGTTGGTAGGGGAAAAAACGGTCAAAAAATCCGTTGGGAGGGCGCACTAGCCATTGCCCAACGGATAGAATTTTATAAAAAAACAAATGGTTAGGGGATCCCGCGAACCGGCTGGTTCATCCGGGCTGGGACCGGGCCGGGTCAACCGGGCCCAACGGGTGAACCAACCCCTGACGGTCCCCTATCCCGACCCCTCCCAAACCCCCAAAAATGTGCGGGATCGGGTCCGGCGAGCCGGTTCTCGGACCGGTCGTGGGCCGGGGCGGGCCGACCCGATCACCTAGGTATAAAGTCTCTATAACCTTAGGTTCAATTTGGTAAGAGAAGCCCTTCAACCCTAGAACCATTACTATGTGAGAAGTCTATCAAGTTAAGTTCATCTTCATGCCTAACATCATGTTTAAAATTCTACATTAGACAAGAATATCTTCATAACTTAAGTGATTCTATCACTTCCTACCATCTATGATTCATAAAGTGAATTTGGTCGGAAAATATCTTTCATCAGAATTCTATTCATTGGCCTTGTATTCACATGTAGATTTTACTCTCAAAGCTTTAGGATCTATAGTTAGTCATATTAGCTTCACTCTAAAGCCCTAGTGATCAACATTCACAACTATGAATCTTCATTCTCAGTAACTCTTTATCATATAAACATATTATGAACCTATATTACAAGGCATTCATTCACATTCTTCATTACTAGGCGCTGGCCACAGTTCATCTTAAAGGTTCAATTCTAACTTTACAAGTCAAGATGAATCATATTCAATGAGGTCTCGTTCAATTCATGTCTAGGTATTGCTAATCTTGAACAATTACTACACATGACATTGATTTAAGAAGACTACCTATGAACCTTAAATTTCACCTCTAATGGCATAAGCCCACAACTATCACATTCATCAATTTAGACTAGGGTACACCATAGAAATAACATAAATTCATCATATAATCATAATTCAATATTAATACAATCCTAATTAGGTATTATCCCCTAGATTGGAATCATACCTAAACCCTACCCACAATGTAAGAAGAACCCTAACTAAAATTGGGTTTTTCACTTCGTAATTGGGGGAAAACCTAGGGGGCTCTACTGGTGAAAGAACCCATAGATGATTAAGCTAACATACCTCAATTCATAGCCCTAAAACCAGCTTTAAACAACGGAGGAAATCTGCCCCTCTTACTTCTCTTATTCTTCTTCTTCTTCACCACTTCTAGAGAGAGAATTATTTGAGAGAATTTTGGGGTACTTTGATGAATGAGTTAATGACTTAGTTTAGGGGCCTAGTAAGATTATATAGGTGGTTAAATAACAAACTAACCGACCTCCCATAACCCCAAATTAATTACTTAATTAATTCCCAAACCCCCAACTTAAAACTAAAACTTAAAAGCTGTCTTGACCTACGAAACCCCCACCCACGGACCGTGGGTAGGTCCATGAGGCGTACTGGCAAGTCGTAGATGGTTCAGAGACTTGTGGAGGAGCAGGGTAGTTCCAGCCTGAACTCATGATCCCCATCTACGCGGCATGGGTCTATTCACGACTCGTTGGTTCCCATCCGTAGGTGATGCTGCTTATTGACAACTTTTGTGCTGTTTTAAGGATCCTCCTCAAGGACTCCTAGGATGGTCCATGGGGGTGTCGTACCTCAACACACTAACCCTTAGACCTCCCTACTAAGTTCGAGAATAATTTTTATGAATTTTAATCCTCATACCACACTCCAAAACTCTTACGAAAAGCTCTAGAACTCTCTAGTTCAACTTACTAGTTTTCGGGGTGTTACATTATCTCCCCTTGGGGATCATTCATCCTCGAATGACGATTCTAAACACTTCTTAAAGTCAGAACTCTAGACTAGCAGCCCATCATTCATGCAATACATCTAAATGAATATAACCAAGGAAGAAACCTTCAATTCCAAACTAAATATATTCAATGCAACACAAGGGAGTGGGAACTACATCTACCAACCCAAAATGCATTAAATTATTTTATTTACTCATTCTCAAGGAGGAACTAGCATCTCCAAACTAAAACATGTTCAATATACACTCATGGAGCCTAAATGCAATTTACTCTCAAAAATCATTTATTCAAAGAGGAATCTTTCAACTCCCAAAACTAAGGCATGCTCATAATTCATATCATGAAGTCTATATGCAAATCTACTCAAATGCACTACGACATGAGGAAAATAATGCATATAAGTCATTTCTAACAAGACCTAAACATTTTCATGAATAGGTATTTAAGGAAATCATGGCAACACATAAACACACAATAACCCTACTAGATAGGCACACTATCTCCCCTTTGGGAGTAAGCCTACCCAAACTCTTCTAAACATCATTCATATTAAAGACAACTTCAAAGTCTAGCATATCAACCCACAAGAGACCAAACAATACCGGAATCAAATAAATCTTGAAAACATACTGGTAGCCACATAAGTAGGTCACTCTTGATCACCACTAGTTTGGAGAACTTAGAAGTTATGCTTACTTGGGAGCACTGGAATCCGGGACCCTCAAAAAAGCTTGCTAGGCTTCCCTCCCTTTCCCCCTAAGTATTGGAAATCTCTCTTCTTGTGACCCTCACTACCACAACCATAGCACCCCTTTTTTTCGGCTAGACACTTTCCATAATTCTTTCTTCCATACTTGGAGGAAGTAGGCTTAAACAACACAGATTCACTATTACTCCCTCTTTGGGGATGAGGTTTAGACACCCTCTCTTGGTTGGAATGTTTTTGTTGGGTCCTAGGTTGACCATATTCATCGGATCTAGCATTGGAGAAATCCCCATCACCAGTTCTACGTCTCTTTACCTCTCTATTTTTCTTTCTAAGTTTTGTCTCCTCAACTTGTTGATCATACACCATTAGACGTGAGATATCCATATTATCATGGAGCATTTCCGCATGACATTTTTCTTCAATCAAGTCAGACACACCCGTCACAAACCAACTCATTTTATCCCTCGGATTAGACACAAAATACAGAGCATACTTGGACAACTTAGTGAATTTTATAGAATATTTTTGCACGCTCATACCTCCTTGATGAAGGTTCATAAATTCTTCTACCTTAACTTCCCTCATCTCTCGGAGAAAGAACCTATCAAGAATGCTTTCTTGAACACCTCCCAATCTATGGGACCCGCTTCTAACGACCTATTCCTCTTTCATTGAGTATACCATAGTTGGGACACATCCTTGAATTGGTAAGCCGCTAGCTTCGCTTTCTCTATAGAAGTCACCCCCATTGCACCTATTATCTTGTAAACCTTTTCCAAGTCTTGAGGATCTTCACCCACTTTGGAACCAAAAAACATTGGAGGGTTCATTCTTGTGAAGTCTCTCAACCTTAAAGCCATGGTGCTCACATTAGAGTTTTCATGAGTTTTAGTATCCCTATTGACTTGGACCGTCATGGCTTGGGTCAATATTTGGAGAGCCGACCTTATTTCTACATTTATCATAGCCCCATCATCATTAGGAGCTAAAGGAACTTGAGGACCGTGGGGACGAACCACTTACTCCTCATTGCCTTCCTCACCTCTCCTAGCATTTGCCCTTTTATTAGCCATACCCTGAAAACAATGGGCACAAATTAGAAGAAGGCCTTACTCAAGCCAAACTCTATGGCACAACTTGGAGAATGATGAAGTGAGATTTCCTAAACATCTAATAGCCTCCTATTCATAAATGTGGCAAGCTGCACATTTATAAACAAGACTCTACTAGATGTAGTTTGAAACAATCCTAGACCAATTCTAAACCTTCTGCTATGATTACTAAGTTTGTCACGACCCTGGGGTATACCCTAGCAGTAACACGGTGTACTTGACCCCGAAGAGGTCTCATACAAGCCCTTAGCATATCATAAACATAGATAACAGAAATATATGGGATAATTTAAAACTTTTGACAATTGAAGTCATTTTCATTAAATCAAGCGGAAGTCTTTTTTATACTTTGTCTCAAACCATCTAATACAACTTTTAGAATAAACTCTTGGGAGACAGACCATACAAAAGGAAATAAAGTCATAAAGGAAATGGCGGGAGTTGTTCTCGAAGTTATGATGACTCACCAAGATCTTCAACTCCTTAACTCCTTAGGAAACCTAGCTTCAAGATAGCACTCAAGTCTCCAAACCCTATGTTTGATTAGAATGTAGGCAAAGTATGCATTAGTACAAAATGTACTAAAATGTTAGCTAGCATAATCATAAGTGCATAAGACAAGGGTTAGTCAATATAAGACATAATCCAAAATCATACGAAATACTTCATGAATCATAAACCATAAGCATAAGAGACAATATCATAATCATAATAAGAAAAGTTTCTAATATAAGCATCATGTAAGCATAATTTGACTATTAGTCATCTATACCATAATAGCACCATTCTTAAGTAACCTCAAAAGCATACATATGCAAAGCATGAATAGCATCCCATAATACCACCCAAGCTAAATATCCCTTTCTGGTCATCTTAATCATAGTCTATACGCATGGTCAAGTTTTAAGCTTTTCTACCATAAGGGCACTATACTCCTAAGTCACCTCAAAGCTAACTTGTACAGTGCATGAAAGGCATCCCATAATACCCTCCACACTAATCATAAGCTTTAAGTAATCCTAGTCATAATTACCCTCATTTGGTCTCATTCTTAGCTTACTTCATATAGACAAGGGAAATCTCATCTTTAGTCAATCACATCTTGGAAGGCATGTTTAGCACAATCCCATCTAAGCATAACTCATGTAAGACAACACTCATAAGACAACCTTAGGTCATACTTGTGCAATACATGAGTGGCATCCCATACTACCTCTCATACAAAGTACTTCTTTAGATCATCATACTCATGTTCCTTAATTAGGGACTATACCTTTTTTGAAAGCATAGAAACACTGGGAGACATTTTACGGAGTCTATTTTAGCTCTTCCTTGTTTTGAACCCTAAGAGATACTATATTACATGTATCTTAGTTCATCATGTTGGAAATATAGAAGATACTACAATAAGCATAATCTTACTTAATCTTTAGGTCCTCATACTAATGCTTCTTGGGTCGGAACCTAGTTCCTCTCTTAAGACCTTAGAACACTATGAGGTACTACCTGAAGCACATCTAAGTTCATTATTAGTTTGAACCCTATGCGATACTTCTTTTAGCATGTCTAGGTTCATTATTAACATGGACCCTATTATATACTACCTTAAGTATGTATAAGTCCATTTATACTTAGGAACATTATGAGGTACTTCACTAAGTCTATTTTACTTCCTTATTACCTCGAACTCCAGGATATACTACATTAAGTATGTCTTAGTTCATCAAGCTTGAACTCTAGGAAATGCTACTTAAAGCATAGTCTTAGTTCATTAAGTTTGATCCCTAGAAGATTCTCATTCAAGCACAATCTTAGACCATTACTTGTGTTGGACTCTAGGAGATGCTACATTATGCATAATATTAGCCCACGAGGCTTGAACTCTTGGAGATGCTACATTGAGCACAATCTTAATTCATTACTAATCTTGTTTAATTGGGATATTGCCTTAACCGATATGAGAACATATTAGCTATCACATGATCTCTCAAGGTGTTACCCACACCTAAAGGGTTGGTCCACTTTCCTAAGGTAGAACCGGGTTGTTAGCTGAGTTGTATCCACTAGCTAACTTTTCTACCGGGCACGTAGTTATGGGATATGAAGATTACTACTAGAAATCCAATAATCCTCTAAGTGAAGGCTTCCATCTCATGAGACACACTTTGGGAAATTCGGACTCTTCTAGGTGAGAGATCCCATGTTGGAAGCCCAAACCCAACTAGGTGGGAACCTCCATAGAAGCCCAAACTCAACTAGGTGGGAACTTCCATCTCATCTCTATATCCACTCGGTGCTAGGCCTTAATCCCACAAGATAATCATTAACTCTCTACATTGACTCAAGTTTATGGAAAGATGTCCTTCAAAACCAATACATGCTAATACCTCTTTTAGACCATGTGTGAGCAACTATCACCATCCATGACCTAGGTATAAAGGGTCTATAGCCTTAGGTTCAATTAGGTAAGAGAACCCTTTCAACCCTAGAACCATTACTATGTGAGAAGTCTATCATGTTAAGTTCATCTTTATGCCTAATATCATGTCTAGAATTCTACATTAGACAAGGATATCATCATGACTTAAGTGATTCTATCACTTCCAACCATCTATGATTCATAAGGTGAATTAGGTAGGTAAAAATCTTTCATCACAATTCTGTTCATTGGACTTGTATTCACATGTAGATTTTACTCTCAAAGCCTTAGCATCTACAGTTAATCATATTAGCTTCACTCCAAAGCCCTAGTGATCAACATTCACAACTAAGAGTCTTCATTCTCAGTAACTATTCATCATAGAAACATATTATGAACCTAGATTACAAGGCATTCTATCACATTCTTCATTACTAGGTGATTCAAGACACAATTCATCATAAAGGTTCAATTCCAACTTTACAAGTAAAGATGAATCATACTCAATGAGGTCTAGTTCAATTCATGTCTAGGTATTCCTAATCTTGAACAATTACTACACATGACATTGATTTAAGAAGATTACCTATGA
Source organism: Solanum stenotomum (assembly GCF_019186545.1). NCBI lineage: Eukaryota > Viridiplantae > Streptophyta > Magnoliopsida > Solanales > Solanaceae > Solanum > Solanum stenotomum. The sequence continues at coordinate 39,195,514 of NC_064289.1, read as the reverse complement.
ACCTTCAATTTCACCTCTATTGGCATAAACCCACAAATATCACATTCATCAATTTAGAGTAGGGTTTACCATAGAAATTACATAATTTCATCATATAATCATAATTCAATGTTAATACTATCATAATTAGGTATCATCCACTAGATTGGAATAATACCTAAACCCTACCCACAATGTAAGAAGAACCCTAGCTATAATTGGGTTTTTGACTTCACAATTGGGGGAAAACATAGGGGGATCTATGGGTGGAAGAACCCATAGATGATTAAGCTAACATACCTCAATTCATAGCCCTAAAACCAGCTTGAATCAATGGAGGAAATCTGCCCCTCTTCCTTCTCTTCTTCTTCCTCTTCTTCACTTCTAGAGAGGGAATTATTTGAGAGAATTTTGGGGTTCTTTGATGAATGAGTTCATGACTTAGTTTATGGGTCTATTAAGCTTGTATAGGTGGTTAAATAAATAACTAACCGACCTCCCTTAACACCTAATTAATTATTTAATTAATTCCCAAACCCACAACTTAAAACTAAAGCTTAAAAACTTTCTTGACCTACAAAACCCCCACCCACGGACCGTGGGGGGTTCCACGAGGTGTACTGGCAAGTCGTGGATGGTTCAGAGACTTGTGGAGGAGCAAGAGAGATCCAGCCTCAACCCACGACCCCAACCTATGGGGTCGTACCTCAAGTACCCCTTGGGTGGTCCTTGTGGGGGGGGGAGGTCATACCTTGACGCCCTAACCCTTAAACCTCCATACTAAGTTCGGGAATCATTTTTATGACTTTTAATCCTCATACCACACTCCAAAACTCTCTAGTTCAACTTACTAGTTTCTGGTGTTTTACACATGTAAGGATACAAATCTTTTGATTCAAACCACCTGATTCTCAACTTTTACTTATTGATATTTTTGACATTTAGCCAAAAATTCTGCAATCCTTTATCCCATTCAATTAATTTACTTCCCGCAGATCTTTGTACATCTTGGTGGCTTCCGAGTGAATAGAATAGCGAAAACTATGAGCTTCAGTCAGAATCTAATTTCTCAATTCATCAACATTCGGAACACATCACTGACCTTAATATCGAAGGACACCATTTCCCCCTTAGGAGAAAGCCTCAATGGCTTTATTGGAAATTAACTTCTTCAAATCAAGATCTTGCTTAGACTTCACAATTGATACAAAAGACGATTATGAACCATTATGAACAACTACACCACCTTCATTAGAATCAAGAAAGCAAACACCCAATCGAGCCAATTTATGAACATCACGAACTAGATCCTTCTTATCATCTTCAACATGAGAAATACTACCTATCAAAAGTCGTCTAAGATCATCTGCTTCCACATTTGCTTTCCTAGGATGATATAGGTTACTAATGTTGTAAACCTTTAACAACTCAAGCCACCTCCTTTGGCGAAGATTTAAATCCTTTTGAGTGAAAACATACTTTAAGCTCTTATGGTCGGTAAATACATCTATATGTACACCATACAAGTAATGCCTTCAATTATTTAGATCAAACACCACTTCCTCTAACTCCAAATCATGAGTCAGGTAATTTTTTTTATGCACCTTTAGTTGCCTTGAAGCATAAGCGATAACTTTTTCATGTTGCATCAAGACACAACCAAGACCAATCCGTGAAGCATCACAATGAACTTCAAAACCATCTGATACTTCCGGTAATGTCAACACAATGGCTGAAGTCAGTCTATCTTTCAACTCTTGGAAACTCTTCTCCAAAGCTTAAGACCATATAAATTTCACTCTCTTTTGAGTGAATGTCATCAAAGCCAAAGTAATGGAGGAAAACCTTTCCACAAACCTTTTATAATAAATTTCCAAACCCAAGAAACTTTGTATGTCTGAAGCAGACAAAGGTCTAGGCCAATTCTTAACCGCCTCAATTTTTTAGGATCGACTTGAATACCTTTACCGAAGATAATGTGGCTAAGGAAAGCAGCATACCTCAACAAAAACTCACACTTACTAAACTTAGTATACAATTTACGGTCCTTGAGAATTTGCAACACTATCCTTAAATTCTCAACATACTCATCCTCAATCCATGAGTAAATCAAGATATCATCGATAAACATAATCACAAACATGTCAAGATATTACTTAAATACCCTATTCATCAATTATAAGAACACCGCTAGGGCATTGGAAAACTAAACGACATCACTAAAAACTCATAATGACACTACTGAGTTTGAAAGGACATCTTCAAAAAGTCATTCTCCTTCACCCTCAATTGGTGATAAACCAACCAAAGATCAATCTTGGAAAAGTAACTCGCTCTTTGGAGTTGATCAAAAAAATAATCAGTCCTTGGAATAGGATATTTATTCTTAATGTTAATCTTATATAATTGTCAATAGTCAATACACTTTCAGAGAGAACTTCTTTTGAACAAACAACACCGGAGCACCCATGGAGAGATATTCAACCTAATGAAACTCCTTCCAACAAATCTTTCAATTGGTCCTTTAACTACTTACGTTTTTTCAGGGCCATACGATAATGAGGAATATAAATAGGTTGCATATCTGGGATAATGCCAATTGCAAAGTCTATTTCTGTTTTGGGAGGAGGACCGAGAAGGTCATCGGGAAACACTTCTGGAAATTGATTTACAATAGGAATTGACTCAAGAGTAGGGGTCTTGGAATCTATACCCCTAACCCGAATAAGATGATATATGCAACCCTTTGAGATCCTTTTCCTAGCCTTTAGGCAGGATATAAATTGACCCTTAAAATAAAATTATCCTTTCCTCATAATATGATGGGTTCATTCGGAACCTTGAAAGTGACCAATCGGTTTCTAAAATCAATGGAAGCATAACATGCATGAAGTCAATCCATCCCAAAAATGACATCAAAATCTAAGATATCAAGTTCTATAAGATCAACATGAGGAACTCTATGAGATATGAAAATAGGACAATTCCTATAAACCATCTTAAAAATAGTAGTATCACCAACATAAGTAGAAATATGAAAGGATTTAGAAAGGGTGTCGGGACCAAAATCAAATCTCATGGTCACATAAGGAGTAAAAAATGAAAAAGTAGCTCTCAGATCAAGTAAAACATAAATATCAATTTGAAAAACTTTCAACATATCAATCACCACATCTTGAGAGACCTCGTTATCCTGTCAAGTTGGAACAACATAAAATTTGTTTTGCTTTGGAGCACTTGAACCAGAACCACTAAGTTGAGCTTGCCTACTATCATTACCCTTGCTAGCTTGCAACAGATAATCTTTCACTTTGTGACCACTCTTCCCACAACCAAATTAACCATCCAAACCGGCCAAGCATTTACCATCATGCTTCTTGCCACACCTAGTGCAAGTAGATACAGAAGACCCATTACCATGACCACCTTGGAGCTTAGGATTAGACACCATTACCGGTCCTTGCCCTCTTAAAGTATCTTGCCCTTTCCTTGAGCTTTTAATCTTCAATTTGTTGGGCATGTGTCATCTAACGGGAGATATCCATCTCCTTGATCAACATAGTGGTACGAAACTCTTTGACAAACATTTCATACACACGCAATACAAACTTACTCATCCTTACCCTAGTGTCGCTAACCATAGTGGGAGCATATTTTGTCAATTGAGTAAACTTCAAAGCATACTCCTTCACACTCATATTTTCTTGATGGAGATTAATGAACTCAAGAACTTTTGTTTCTCTTATTTCAAGAGTAAAGAATCATCAAGAAAAGTTCCTTTAAATTTCTCCCAATCTAGAGCACCGCAACAACCACCTTCTCTTTCTTCCATTAGTTGAGCCAAACTTGAGTAATACCCTTGAGTTTTTAAGCAGTCAATTCCACTTTCTCAACTATACGCAATCACATAGTATCCACTATCTTATAACCCTAATCACTAAAATTTTGAGGATCCTCATCCACCTTCGACCCATGAAACAATAGAGGATTTATCCTAGTGAAATCCCTTATCCTTATTGCCTCCGTACCAATATTTGGGTTCACATGAGCAATGGTCTCTCTATTGACTTCAGTCACCGTAGCTTGAGCCAACACTTGGTAAATGGCTTAGAATCCGACAGTAGTCACTTGCTCAGCCTAAGGATCAACCGAAACTTGAGGAACTCGGGATCCACATTTTAATTGCACGCGTTCTTCGTCATGTAATTTTTTCTATAGGTTATATCCTAAAAAGCATCTAACACACAATTTAGGAAGGATGTTGATAGAGATAGACTCTATGTCATCACTTTAGAGTAACGAAAGAAGAGAATGTTCCTTAATGTTTTGTAGCATTTTATTCATAAATAAGACAGGCTTCACAGTTTTGAGTAAGACTCTACTCAACGTGGCTTGTCATATATCTTAGGATATTTTCCTAAAACCTTGTGATCTTAATACCAAGTCTGTCAGAAGCAAAAGTATACCCTAGGTGTGAATGGAGTAAAGGACCTTAATAGGTCCTACACAAGCCACTTGACATACATATAAATAATATAATAGACAAAAGTAGAGTACTTCATATATGAGAGTGTTTGACATAACTAGTAGAAGTCTAACATGGTCTCAACAAGAAATTCTAAATTCAAAAGTAGTGGTTGGGACGTAACCCATACACCATGTAAAACATCTTAAAACTAAAAACATGAAAGAATGTAAACATAGGTGACAAGGTCCTCGGAACATGAGGACTCACCAATCCTTCAATCTACTAAGCAATCCACTTGTCGTGAATTGGAGAAGGTAGATCACCAGACCATACATTAGTTAAACAATGTAGGTTCAAGTATGCTTTAGTATATGTATTGTACAAAGTATGAGGGATATGCAATAAAATATGACACATGATCATAAGGGGACAAAATAAAAAACATAATATGCATAGCCAAGCTAAACATAGTAAAAACCTTTAAATAAGGACTCATAAATCATGAACACGGTCAATGCATCTTAAAACATAAGGAAAGATTTATAAAAATCTTTAAGAACAAATTAGTTAATTTTGTGGTATATTATCTTTAACCGACAAAAAACCAAGTGATCTATAACATGAAATCTGATGTAACTCCCACACCAAGAAGGGAGAGTCTACTTTCCAAGGTAGGAGTTTGTATCATATCATATGTTATATGTGTATCCACTAGATAGGTCATTTAAGACAATCCTATAGGGGCACATAGTTTGGAACAAGAAGTTGCTAATAGAGACTACCTTATTTGTGCCTCAACCTCAAAGTTATCTTGGTGCTAAGTTAAACCCCAAAGGAATAGTCATATTCATAAATATATCATCATCTATGGAGAAGCACAATTAATTCACTTATCCAAGCTAAAAACATCAAGCAGTAGCTCATTAAATGTTGAATCAATTATATTGTAGAAAATATTTCCCCAAACCATGATTTCTCAATAAGTAAGAAAGTCCTTTCACAATTTTACTGATGCTTATCGTAAATCAACCTAGATCATAAAACCTTTCTTTTGATAAATTTTATGTAGTCTTCGTGAAAACATCATTCATAGATTAACATTTTTCATAATTTCATCTCACTGAGGGTTCATTTTCAAAATCATGATCAGTACATGGGTTCATGTAAAATCAACTGTAAAGCATTTAATTGAGTCAAAGAAATTCATAATAACATCAAATCTGAACAATTGAAAAACACAATTAGAACCCATGAGGAATGGAATGAAAACCTAATAATATTAATGAAATTTGACTTGGAGAATTGAGAAAGCTTGGGGATCAATTTGTCAATGGAACCCATTGATGAAACTCTACATAACTTAAGGATAAAAGCCCAAAAGAAATAGAGGAATGGGATACTTGATGCTTGAAACCCTAGGTGTTCTTCCTTGACCTTGAGAGAATTTGGAGAGGATGAATGTTGGTGGGAATTAGGGATTTGAGTGAATGAGAGAGTTAGGTAATTTTAGGGTTTTAAGAGTAGTTATAGGACTTATATAATAAGGTTAAAAATACATATACTACGTATTAAGTGCATAGAAAAAGACTCTAATACCTTTAAGAAATAAGTGTCGGACGACCCTACGATTAGGACATACGGACCGTACTTGTCAATCATAGGTCAAGTTACTGTGGCCTAAAATTTTCCAACTTCCTATGACACCCTTCTACGGGCCATCTAAATCCCTACACTCTATAGACCCCGTCTATAGATCTCAACTTTAAGCAAAAATTAAACCAAGTCTAGAACCTTCTATGAGACTCATCTATGACTCGTCAACTTTCCTACAACTGATCTTATTCATCCTTAGGTCAAATGTCAGAAACTTGAATCTCCTAAATATAAACCTCAATCCTATATGTGTCATCTATGTCTCGTAGAACTATCTACAGATTGTAGATTTTTCTCCTAAGACATAATCAATAACACAAACACATAATTTCCTTTTCCTTTAAGCTTCCAAATCTTTGAGGTGTTACATGTGGTACCTTCAAAAATTTTATTTCACCAAGGAGAAAATTCATATCTGACGTGAGAATTTATTCAAGAAAGAGCCATACCTGTTTCGTGTCTATGCCGATGGGATTATTTGTTGTTGTGTTCCTGAGGTTTAGATGATGAGTATATTGAAAGCTTGTCATTTGTCTCTTGTTGGTGGTCATCATAGTGGTATATAGATTTCTCATAAGATATTGCAGTATGGGTATTATTGACATACCATTCACCAATATACTTATGATTTCACCAAGTCTTGTATCACTGTTAAAGAGAATGAGGTATTTCAAGGAAGCAAGAACTCCACTTACTCCAATTTTGGTTATTGAATTGTTCTATGTGGGGGACTTTATTTAATGGGTCCATTTGTAAGTTCAAATGGGATGAAGTACATACTTGTAGTGGTTGACTATGTGTCTAAATAGGTGGAAGTTGGTTTGCTTTCAAACAATGAAGGAAAGAGTGTCACTGCATTCCTAAAACAGAATATATTTTCTAGATTTGGCACACCAAGGGTGATTATCAGTGATGGTGGTTCTCACTTTTGTAATAAGTTTTTTAAGGCGTTGCTTCAGAAGTATGGTATTCAACATATCATGGAAACTCCTTACCATCTGCAGTCTAGTGGGCAAGTTGAAGTGTCAAATAGAAAGATCAAGCAAATCCTTGTAAACACTGTGAATGCAAACAAAACTATTTGGTCGGGAAATCTTGATGATGCTCTATGAGCATATCGTATTGCATTCAAGAATCCCATAGCTATATCTCCTTACAAACTTGTGTTTGGGAAGTCTTGTTGATTGCCTGTAAAGCTAGAGCACAAACCTATGTGGCCACTCAAGAAATTAAATCAAGATTTAGATGCTATATCAAATCAGAGGTTAAATGAACTAAATGGACTTGATGAGTTTCCACTGAATGTGTATAGAAGTTCATTCGTATAAAAAGAAAACATGATCAAATATTGAAAAACGTGAATTTTCTCGTAGTGATTTGGTCCTTCTCTTGAATGCAAGGTTGCGCTTGTTTCCTGGAAAACTCAAGTCAAAGTGGACTCGATTGTTTCTAGTTGTGCAAGTGTTTTCACATGGGACGGTTGAGTTAGAAAATAATGAGGGAACATGGTTCAAGGTGGATGGTCAAAGGAGAAAATACTACATGAGACAACCGGAATAAGTAAAAGAGATTGAAAATGGGATATTAAGGAAGTCTGAGTAATCAAGGAATCTCTGTCGTACCTAGATGTTAAATCAAGCACTGCTTGGAGGCAACCCAAGATGTTTAGTTAAAGTTATTTTTCTTTGTTTTCTCTTTTAAGCTTTGATTTTAGGTTAGTATAGGTTAACTTAGGGTCCGTGTCAAAATAGTGTTAGGAAAAAAATAAAAGAAAGGCCTAAAGTTTGCTACATGTGTAGAAATGAAAGAAAAATCAAGAAATAATTTATGTGCATGGCGGTCCTACGGATGGGTCCTACGGGCCGTATGAAGTTTGACGAACCATAGGCCCTATTCCTAGAACCTAAGATGAGGTAACATGATTGAGGACTTGTTCTACGAGTCCCATCTATGAGTCGTAGTTCATTTGACAAGTCGCAGATGGTGACCATAGAAACCTATGTTAATATACAGCTCCATGTTTAGGTCTACGAGTGCAAATTACGAATCATAGAAATTTATACAGTTTGTAGTCTATACTCGTAAACTCCAAGTATGTTTCTAACCTTTTCTAAGTGTATAATCGATCAACGGAAATTTCTACGGCTCATAGAAAATCTTACTGCCCATACAAGGGCTTACATAAGACCTGGTTAAGTTAAATTTGGCCAACCCAACCGTGACCCTCTTAAATAAAATGACCCCAATTCAATTTCTCCCTTATTCATCCCCCCCTTCAACCATTACAAAACTCCAAAGCTTCCCACCTTTTCAAATCAACCGTCCCAACCCCTCCAGTTTCCACTAATCATATAACCTCCATTTTCTCATATATCCTAAACATTTCCATCACCCAATTCTCATTTTTTCTTTCTTCTCCATTTTGAAAATCTTTTCTTTTCTACTCCATAAAATCCAGCTCGTTCGAAATTTCCCACAAGGTAGTCACGGGTCAGGGTCAAGTAAGTTCGAGTCTTCACAACACTCACACAAATTTGAATTCATTCTTAAAGGAATGAATTTCATCCTATTGATTTAATGTGTTGAATTCAAGTGGTAAATAGACGTAGGGTTTGAATTATTTTGAATAATAAACTATAAAGTGTGTTCAAACCTGAGGGATGATGGTATTGTGGGTGTTGGTAGTCAAAATAATACATACATATATAAAGAATTAGCTTGGGCTGATGATCACTGAAATTACAAAATGATGTGTGAAATACTCACACTAATGCGTGACTTGTGACCTACAAAGGTCTTCTATGGATCATATACCTATCTACGATGTGTAGTTTCCCTTCATAGACATGCCTCGAGGACCAGTGTAGACTATTTCATACTAACCTTTGTAGAGATGCTATCTACTAACCATAGAAATATCTACGGATCATAGATAGGACTCGTACAAGAAGGCTAGAAATTTTCAATATCAAAGATGGGGACTACAAGCTCGTCTACGATTCGTAAGAATTTCCATCTCTCGTATATAAATCTCTTAGTCTATATATGCAAGTTCCAGTAGCTAAAATTAGGAGGAACGGTTTGACTTACGATATGTAGAGAGTTTGACGGACTGTACTCGAATATCGGAGTTCCAACTTCCGAAATTATTGGCTTGCCATCCTATGATTAGGTCCTATGGCCAATAGAACCTTCTACGGACCATGTGAAACCGACCATAGGACCCTAACAGTAGATTTCTTGGGCAAAAAAATTTTGTTTCGTAAATATTTTTTCAATTTCTTACTTTTTTTTTTGCCTTTCTAAGTTACTAACAAGCTTTCTGCAAGTACAATGTTAATGAGAGGGTGTAAAGCCAATGCATCCTCGTCTTGTGATGGGAATGCATCCAAATACAACCTTAGGGACGAACCTACCGATGGTGAAAAGAGTGGGTCACAGTATAACCCCAACATGAGAAATGACTCACCCTAGAGCACCAGAAACCAAGCTCGGCAACTAAAGATAATCCTAGACCAAGTTGGCATAACTGGCCCATCACGAGTATCTAATCTCCAGTCTAAAAAGGTAATTGGCTCACTGAGCGAGGGAAATAGTTCACAGGCAGATTTCACATTGGTATCTCAGTTCGGATCTCAATCAAGTTCAAAGGGTTCTTAATCCGATGAATCAAACAAGCATGAATATTTTGTTTAGGTTGTGGGACAAACTAACCATTTTAATATCCCAGCATGTTCAAGATCTTTTGGAAGGTAGTAGATTGAAGTCTGAGAAGAAACCCCAGACAATCGATTACTAAAGAGTCTAGGTTTTGACCGTTAGCATACATATTGTACCGAAGATACATGCCCTATTCAAAAGACACCAATGTAAGTGGATGGCAGATTCCCCAAGCCAATATAGTGAAAATATGGTACGAGAGTTTGATGTCTCGTATGTAGCCGGAGTTAATATGATTCCAAAAAGGGGAAAGGAGCTAACACAACCTTTTTTTTTAGTATAGTGATCAGGGATGTCCTAGTTGACATATCATAGCAGACCATTCGTCAATTCCTACATGGCCCGACTTATGAACATATTGTATTGACATCCAAGTTTGATCATTGAGCTTGCAGATAATTTGAGATCAAAAAGCAATGAAATATTCCTCTCAAAAAGAGGATTTATTGAGATTGGTCGCAGGATATATTGTAGAGCATTGGGTAAAAGCATAATGGGTACGTGGATCCGACCCAATAAAGAAGGCCTCACTAAACCTTTCTACTAAATTTGGTGGTTTATCAACCATTGTTGATTAATCCCCACTATTGTGGATACTTATTTACTTCGTGATCGGACGGTGATGGTTGCATATATCATGGACGGATATGAGATTGATTTTTCTCGAGTGCTGATTATGGAGATACATGAGTGAGCATTCCGGATTTCCACGACTTTCACCTTTCTTGTGCTAATTTTCTATTTATGTCGAGAGTCCATATGCTTCTACTTGGTCGAATTGGCCCGCTGATATCATTAACTAAACAACAGGATGTCGGGCTTATCCGGGATGACGCAAACCTGGTTGTGCCATGATAACGCTCGTGGTTTAGCATGCCACAGATGATGACTAACGCGCAGCCCAAAGAGGGTAAGGTTTATGCAAAAATACTGCCACTTATGAGCCCATTGAGGTTACACATACCTCCATATCTCAACTGGTTGGTAGCACGCCATGTGCTGCTAATCAATAGGGCCAGCACACTATGCAGTCACCCTAGTTAAGTGGTTAGAGACACAGATGGCTTAGTTGTTGAAGCAACATCGACTATGAGTTCAGCCTATGGTTGAGGAATCAAAGACTTGGTTGCGAGCTGCAATAGTAGAGCATAGTGAGGCTACCCAGCGACAAAGAGATGCATTTAAGTTGAAGATGCTCGCTAAGCCCAAGAGTACCTTAAGTGTAGACCTTGAGGGATTTCGAGCAGAGATAGATAGACTCGAGCCTGATGTTGATGCACCGACTGCTGCATTGTTGTCTACACTACCTAGTGTAACGACCAGTAAATGAATAGGGGAAACTAGAGCCTAACGAGTTTTTCTTTGACTTGATGTGAGGTCTAAGGTTGTAAAATGTTGTCCCGAGCATAGGTTGAGGGGTTTAAGGGTTAAACGTCAAGGTATGACTCTCCAAGGACCATCCTAGGGGTCCTTGTGGAGGATCCTAAAGCCTAACCCCCAAGACCTCAAGAAACCAAAAGCTGTATTTTTGGGATGACCTACAGATGGGGATCTCCACCCCGTAGGTCCATCCACGCCCTGTGGATGGCCTCCGTAGGTCAAAGCCCCAATTGACAAGCCATAGCCCCAAACCACGGATCAGTAGGATCAGGCATAACCCCACCTATGGTTTGTAGGTCATGGGGCATCGATGGTACCTGTAAAAGTTGTTAAGGTTCGGCCATTGTGGGGTTAGTTTGGTAACTTCCATATTAAGTTAGTTTAGTTAAGGGACGGTTATTATTGGTTTATTAAAGTATTTTAATGGTTTTTAAAGTATTAAACTCCTTTTAAGACTTCATTATGTCAAATCATAAATTAGAACCCACCTCTCCTCTCCTAAAGTTCTCTCTCTAGAAACCTCCATTGGAGATGAAGGATTCAAGCTCTCAAGCTCAAGACTTTATCTTTTACAAGAAATTTTCGTGGAGTTTCTCCCTTAAATATATGGTAGTCTTCATTCTTCACTTAGTTTCTTTCAAGGAGCCAATTTCAAAGATGATTTCAAGTCTCCAAAGTTCCCCAAAAACCCTAGTTTTCAATCTATGCATGGGTTCAATTTGAAAATGTTTTCAAAAGGTTTTATATGATGAATTATGAATAGAATGTGGAATTAATGATGAATTAAGATGATTTCTCCTATGAACCCATGTTTTCCCCCAAATTCTTAAGTTGTGAATTGTGATTGGGAATTGATTGATCATGGAAGTATGTTGAATTATTTATGTTTATATTGAATTAGGTATTGAATCATACCAATTTACTTATCTATTGTAGTATCTTGGATTTATGGGTTGATGTTGATTCATAGTCTTGGAAGGCAAGTTCATGAAGGATATATGTATGATTACTATGTGAAGTATATGTGTGTGATCTAAATGAAAGTGTTATGATCATGTTTAGAATGTAATTGTGTTATGATTGAATGTTATTTCTCAATTAACACCTATGAATGATGAGGCTATATGTGAAAGGTTATTCTCACATACACACACTCATGAATGACTAATGAATGAAGCTTCTATGATGATGGTAATGATGAAGTGTCTATTGAAAGGCTATTCTCAATTGTACTCTAATGAATGATAATGACATGTTGTGAAAGGACTTTCTCACAATATGGGGATTATTAGTTGCGAGGCTATTCTTATCTTTGAATCTATGAGCTATCCAATAAATGAATGTTGGGTTTGAGATGGATACCTAACCGTGAGTTGAGGCGGGGTGTCTAGTAACAATCTCTTCTCCCATAATGAACTAAAGTAATGAATGTTAAGTACTCTGTGGTGAATAATGCTAAGCACCGAGTGGACAGTGATTTGAGATGGAAACTCTCACGTGAGTTGAGGCAGGGTTTCTAGTAGCAATCTTTTGAGATGGATACCCTCACGTGAGTTGAGGCGGGGTGTCTAGTAGCAATCTCCCTATCCCATAAACTATGTGCCCACATAGGTCTAAGTAGTGGATCCACCTATGCTAAAAGTAATGGTCCAACCTTAGGCAAGTAGGAATCCTTTATCCAGTGAGGGTGACACCGGGATTCCATGAATTCCTCACATGGTCTATGTTGGTTAAGGCTTACCCACACAAAGAATGTTAATGAACTATGGCTTCTCAAGAATGCACTACTTAGTGTGGGTGGTAGTATGGGATGCCATGCATGCATTTCACAAGTAGGCTTTGAGTGTGGTTATGGTGTTTTCCTTTATGTTGTAATGTTAAATGAAATGAATGTGCTCTTATGATGATGTTTATGAGAATGTTGATTTAATGTCTAATGAATGAAGGTGCTCTAAATGAAGCTAACAAAGAATGTTGACTTATATGCGTAAATGTAATGATGCACGCTATACTTGGATTGTATTATGAGTTACTTCCTTGTCATGACTTATTGAATAAGAAGGTGTCTTGTCTATGGTGGCTTCAAAAGAGTACTAAGTGTGAGTAGTAGTAGGGGATGCTACTCATACATTGCACTAGTATGACTTAGGGTTTCCCTAGATGATGGTCCTAATGTGTTGGTATGACTTATGAAATGTTTATATCTTTTATGTATGAGTATTGTGTAAAGATGGAAAGGGTGAATGGTAAGTTCACTTTTGGTGGCCTTAATGTGGTGCCTAGTGTGGATGGTGGTATGGGACGCTATTCATACATTGCACAAGGTATAGCTTGGGATTATTTATGGTGAAAGCTTAATGTGATGAAATGACTTATCTGTGATTATGTTCCAATGTGATGAAATAGCTTATATGTGATGATGTTCTAATGTGATGAAATGACTTGTATGTTGGTTATGTGTGTATATTATGCCTATTATACTTAAGTTCATGAAGTTTTCTCAAAGTGGCATCAATCATGATTTCCAAAGAAAATGTCATTTTTAAGCATGGCTATCACACTTAGTACTTCATGTGCTAACCCATATTTCTCTATTTTTACCAAAGTGTAGGGTTTGGAGATGTGATGTCCTATACTTGGAAGATAGGTTTCTAAGGAGCCTGGAGTTGAAGATATGGTGAGTACTCATAGTTCGAGGACAAACCTACTAGTTCCCTTATGTCTTTTATTTATGTTTAGAGCTTTTGTATGGGCTTAGTCCCAAAGTTTATTCAAAGTATTGTAGATGGTTTGAGACAAAGTATAGAAAGTCTTCTTCTTGCTTTTTATGAAAGATGACTTCGATTGTGAAAGAAAAGTTTTAAATTCCGCTTTATTTTCCAGTAGTCTTATGTTCAAGAATGTTATGAGGCTTTATGAGACTTTTCGAAGTCTTGTTGTCACGACCAAAGAATACGCCCTAGATGTGACATGGCGTAATTGACCCCAAAGGGGTCTCGTACAAGCCCTTAGCATCATTATAAAATAAAGACATAGAATACTTGAGGAAAATTTAAAACATTTACAATCAAAGTCAACTTCTTTTGCATATATGAAAATAGTGTCTAGACCTAGTCTCAATCACCATCTCGTACATAAAGAGTACAAATAGGGTCAAAGGCCTTACATCAATAAAGTCTCAAAATACTAAGCACAATAGAAGCTAAAAGCAATAATGTCTTGTCCTTAAACTTGAGGACTCACCAAGCCTAGGGTATAGTCGACCCAAACTTCACTTGAAGAAGTAGTAGTAGTCTCAACGACCGAAACCTACACTCATAGTAAAGTATAAAATATGGGTTAGAACAATTAATTGCACTAAGTATGGAAGCCATGCACAAAAATCCTTAAAACAAGCTAAAAAGGGACATTTAGTTGAAATCATGCATTTTCCTGTTTAAAATCCATTATGCACATTTATGAAGAAACATAAGTCAAAACTGACAAACAAGCAACACAAAGCCACACTAGTGCAATGCAAAGGTAAGATCCCATAACCCTACCAAATGCTAAGTAACACATTTAGGTCACCAACTACATACATTTCATACCTTACCAAAATCATAACCAACATACAAAAGAGAGGAGACATTCACGTACATAATTATCACAAATGAAGTCAACCTTAACATTCATACATACCTTTCATACATAATCCATAAGCCATCATAACATGAGAGAACCTCACCATAATCCCTCTTAAAGTCTACCTGTGTAATGCATGAGTGAAGTCCCATACCCCCACTCATACTAAGTAGTACCTCTCAAGAAGTCACAATTAAAGTCCATGTTCTTACCATAGTTCATATTCAAATCATAAAGGGAAGAATAGGATTAACCGACATAAACCATGTGAGCTACATGGAATCCGGTGTTCTACCCCCACACCGAAAAGAGGTGTCCTACTTGCCTAAGGTAGAACTTTCATAATAGCTTCTAGGTGGATCCATTAGCTAATACCTATGTGGGCAATTAGTTATGGGATGAGGAGATTGCTTCTAGAAACCTTGACTATTAACGTGGAGGTTTCCATCTCATGAGATAACCATATTGGGAACCCAACTACTAGCGTGAAGGAACCCATCTCATACTCATATCCGCTCGGTGCTAAGCATAATTCCCTTTAAGATTTATGTTAAGTCTTTACTTAGATTCTTATTCACAAGAGAATGCACTAGGCATTCAAGAAAACATAATATCATAAGAGCTCAAATATTCATTTGGTGAGAATATCCTTTCACCCTTTGAACCATCAACATGTGAGTAAACCTTTCACATCTTATCAATAGTGTATTCATGAGCATGACCTTTCAATCAAGACAACAAGCTTTTCATAAGATACATACATACTTCATGTATAATAAACTGTAAGGGTGTAGGGAAGAAGGATATTGCATCAACACCACAACTACAGAATAGATATAGAATCACTACAATCTAAGTAAATCCCAATTTCATACACAATTCTTATAAGGAAATATAACCCTCATACCTTTGCCCTTCAAGTGTCTTGAAACCACAATCGACCCAACCATATACAATTACTACATAATATGGGAGGAATTCATGATTCAATAGCTTAATTAACATAAACATATTCAATTGTCAAGTTCTCAACATCAATCAAGCCATCTAAACATCAATCAAGCCATACATAGTTCATACTTAGGAAGAAGGGGAAATCATGGGTCCACGAGAGATTTTAATCAAAATCCAACAATACTACATTATTCCAACTATAAATCATCGTAATTAACCATAACAATCCACAATTAAACAAGTGGAATCGTTTTAGAAGAAGACCCATGACATGAATTGAAAACCCTAGATATTGGGGAATTGAAGTCTTGAAAACATAATTTTGAAGGGGCTCCTTGGGTGATAGCTACCCAAGGATGAAAAGCATCCATACCTTATCTAAGAAACTCCAAGAACTTTGGGGATGAACCTTGAAAATCTAGCACCCTAGCTCCAATGGCTTCTTCTTCTTCTTGAGTCTAGAGAGATAAATTTTTAGATAGGAGGGAGTTTTGATTTTAATTTGGATGTTGTGGATAATGACCAAGTCTTGTGTAATTTGATTTTAAAACAATATATAAACAATCCCTAAAAATACCCAAAACACCCCCACTTTAATTGGACTAAAATAGGAAATAACCTAAAAAACCTTCATTAATTTGACCCACCTAGGTCTCACGACCCACTCCACGAGCTGTGGTGAGGACCACGACCCGTGGTCCTGCCTGTGGAGTTGAGGCAGTAGCTCCCTTTTTGGAGCTCAAGGCTCAATCGCCTAAGGCACCCTCATGAGCACCTTGGCGATTCGTGAAGTAGACCACGCCCCATGGTCATGATCGTGGAGGGTGAGGCAGTAGCTAGGCTACTCCATGCCCCTATGCCCAAGTCTTCTTCACGAAAGGTTCCACGAGTCGTGGTCCCTTCCGTGAAGTTTGAGGCAGTTGCTTGGCCAAAGGGTGGCCAAATTCCCATGTCCAAGGGATCCTCACGACCACCTTCACGTGCCGTGGAGTGGACCACGACTCGTGGTCCCCCTCGTTAAGGTTAGGGTAGTAGCTCCTAGCTAGGGGTAGCCTTTGCCTTTGGCCTTGGCTTGACCCCTTTGACTTGGCACTTTCCCCTTGGTCTTGACTCAAATTACCTCATTTTAACCTTAAATGATTTACTAAATCTTCGGGGAGTCATTTTTACGATTTTCACCTTACGTTTAGGCTATAGTTCAACCTACTAATTTTCCGGGTCATTACAATATCTCCCGCTTAGGAACATTCGTCCTCGAGTGACACTTTAAACACTTTTAGGGAAACAACGACTTAAGACTAGTAGCCCATCCTACAAGACATATGAATATTATGCACAAACCATAGGAGGAAACATCAACTCCATATAAACAAGCTCAACGCAACATAAGAAGTAGGAACTACATCTACAAACTCATTATGCATGAAACTCATCAATTCACATAATCATGGGAGGAACTACCTTCTCCAACTCAAACAAGCTCAACACAACAATATGGAGCCAACATGTCATTTCATCAAAACATAACTAAGCATGTTCATCATTTCACCTCATGAAGTCAAAAATGCAATATTCATAATAAAATGCAATTCAACATGAGAAACATATAATTCATGGAAGCTCAATTTATACCAAACATGAATCTGATCAAGAACATGGACAATATAAGGAAATCATGGAAAACTCATACAATATGCAACACTCCCTAAATATCAAAACTCAAGAGAAACTACTTACCTCAAGTTTGAATAGGAGTAGGAGGAAAAAGATGAGGATAATGAGACTTCATATCGGCCTCGGTCTCCCATGAACCACCCTCAACTAAGTGATTCCTCCATAGAACCTTAACGGAAGTTACTTCCTTATTTCTCAACCTCTTAACTTGCCGGTCCAAAATCTCTACTGGAACCTCTTCATAAGAAAGGCTCTCATCAACTCCAAAAACCTCTAAAGGAAGGATAGACACCGGATCACCAATGCACTTCTTAAGCATGGACACATGAAATACTGAGTGAACCAGAGTCAATTCATTTGGCAAGTCTAATTCTTAGGCACCCTTCCTAATACGCTTCAAGATTTTATATGGGCTCATATATCGAGGACTAAGCTTCCCCTTTTTACCATACCTCATCACACCTTTCATAGGTGAGATTTTCACGTAGACCCAATCACCAATCTAAAATTATAGCTCCCTCTTTCTAACATCGGCATAAGACTTATGCTGACTTTGGGCCGTCTTCAACCTTTCTCTAATAGGTCATACTTTTTCAATGGCATCATAAACTAGTTCGAGACCAATTAGAGAAAATTTTCCTACTTCAAACTAACCCACCAGTGATCTACACCTCCTACCATATAATGCTTCAAACGGAGCCATAGTTATGGTTGAGTGGTAATTATTATTGTAGGCAAAGTCAATCAAAGGGAGATGGTCATCCCAACTACCCTTGAAATCTATCACACGCGCCCTCAACATGTCCTCTAAGGTTTGAATGGTCCGTTCTGCTTGACCATCCGTTTGAGGGTCAAAAGTGGTACTAAGTTTAACATAGGTACCAAGCCCCTTTTGGAATGCCTTCCAAAAATGAGAAGTAAATTGAGTACCCCGATCCGAGATGATAGATAAGGGAACCCCATGCAACTTTACTATCTCATTGATGTACATCTTGGCATAGTCTTCCGCCAAAAAGTAAGTCTTGACCGGAATAAAGTGGGCGGATTTTGTAATTCTATCAACAATGGCCCAAATGGAATCATGTTGCCTCCGAGTACGAGGCAACCCCACAACAAAGTCCATATTCACATCCTCCCAATTCCAAGTGGGAATTTCGATATCTTGGGACAAACCTCCCAGTTTTTTATGTTAAACATTGACTTGCAGACAATTCGGACATTTGGCCACAAAACCCGCTATGTCCTTTTTCATTCCATTCCACCAATAGACTTCCCATAAATCACGGTACATCTTGGTAGCTCCCGGATGAATAGAATACGACGAACCATGAGCCTCTTCTAAAATTTTCTCCCTTAAGCCATCAACATCGGAACACATAATCTACCTTGGTACCTAAGAACCCCATCTCCCTCTTGGGAGAAAGCCTCAATGGATTTGTTGAGAACCGATTTTTTCAACTCAATCAAAATAGGATCAAGGTATTGCTTAGACTTCACATCAACAATGAAGGACGATTCGGAACTATGATGGACCATAAACCCACCCTTGGTGGAATCCACTAGTTGGATATCTAACCGGGTCAACCTATGCACATCACGAACCAATTCCTTCTTCTCATCTTCTACATAAGCCACACTACCCATGGACAATATACTTAGGACATCCGCAACTACATTAGCTTTCCCGGGGTGGTAAAGGACACTCATGTCATAATCGTTTAAAATCTCTTACCACCTTCTTTGTCGGAGATCCAAGTATTTTTGGCTAAACACATATTGGAGACTTTTGTGGTCGTTGAACAGATCTACATGGACCCCATATAAGTAGTGTCTCCATATTTTCAAAGCAAAAGCAACCGCTGCTAATTCAAGGTCATGAATCAGATAATTCTTCTCATGAACCTTGATTTGCATAGGCAATCACTTTACCATGTTGCATAAGGACACACCCCAAACCTACTCGAGAAGCATCACAATATACCACAAATCCTTCGGTACCCTCCGGTGAGGTCAACACTGGAGCGGAGGTAAGTCTATTTTTCAACTCTTAGAAACGTTTATCACATGTCTCCGTCCACTCAAACTTGGCTTTCTTTTGAGTTAAAGTCTTCAATGGAAAAGCAATTGAGGAAAAGTCCTCAACAAATCTCAAATAATAACCGGCCAAACCCAAAAAGCTCCTGATATCGGTAGAAGATAGAGGTCTAGGCCAACTATTGACCACATCTATCTTCTTAGGATCAACCTAAATACCCATGCCCGACATAATATGACCAAGGAAAGCAACTGGCCTTAGCCAAAACTCACACTTACTAAATTTAGCATACAATTGGTGGTCTTTAAGGACTTGCAATACAATCCTCAAGTGCTTCATATGATCACCCTTAATCCTTGAACAGATCAAAATATTGTCAATAAAGACGATTACAAAGGAATCAAGATATTGCCTAAATACCCTATTCTTTAGATCCATTAGTGCCGCTGGGGCATTTGTTAAACCAAAAGACATGACTAGGAATTCATAGTGACCATATCTTGTTCGGAAGGCCGTCTTAGGAATGTCAACCCCTCTCACCCTAAGTTGGTGGTAGCCCGACCTTAGGTCAATCTTCAAAAAGTAACTCTCCCTTTGGAGTTGGTCAAACAAATCATCAATTCTAGGGAGATGGTCCTTATTCTTTATAGTGACCTTTTTCAATTGGCGGTGATCAATACACATCCTAAGTGACCCATCTTTCTTCTTTACAAACAATATCGGGGCACCCCATGGAGATATGTTTGGTTGAATAAAACCCTTGTCTAGCAAATCCTTAAGTTGTTCCTTCAATTCTTTCAATTCAGTCGGAGCCATCCGATAAGGGGGAATTGATATGGGTTGAATATCCGACAAAAAATCAATGTCGAAGTCTATTTCCCATTCTGGAGGAATGCCAGGCAAGTCAACGGGGAAGACTTTCAGAAATTCCCTTACTATAGGGACCGACTCTGAAGAAGGAGTCTTGGACTCAACATCCATAACCCTAACAATGTGATAAACACACCCCTTGGAAATCATTATCCTAGCTTTTAGACATGAAACAAAATGACCTCTAGCAGAATGAGCTCATTTGGAAATTGAAACTTTACTACCCGAGTTCTACAATCAATGGACGTAAAACAAGCATGCAACCAATCCATCCCTAAGATGACATCAAAGTCAAACATATCCAATTCTACCAAATAGACCAAAGTGACTTTATGAGACAAAGCAATAGGAAAACTCCTATAAAATCTTTTTGCTACAATCGAGTCACCAACTGGGGTAGGAATCAAAAAAGATTCCTCTAACTTTTCAGGGGATACATCAAATTTCATAGCCACTAAACGGGTAACAAAAGATAAAGTGGCACCGGGGTCTAATAATGCATAAACATCAATGGAAAATACTTGCAACATACCAGTAACACCGTCAGGAGAACCCTCTTGATCACTTCGATATTGGAGAGCATAGGAGCGATTCTTCTTGGGAGCATCGGAATAAGAGCCACTAGGAGGTACTTGCTTGCCCTCTCTTCCTTAAGCCCTTACCATGGGACAGTCTCTCTTCATGTGACCACTCTTCTCATAACTAAAATACTCATCCGTGCCAACAAGGCACTTGCCATCATGCTTGTTTCCACATTTTGCACAAGTGGGTCAATCAACATAGGAAGCCCCACCACCACCACTTTGCAGCTTAGAGACAGATAACTTTTCTTGGTTGACCTTAGAAGTGCTAGAGGAGCCTTGGTTAGAAAACCTCTTCTTAAACCTTGGTTTGCCTTGAACCTCAAATTTGTCTTTGGAAGAATTTCCGTCATTGGTCCTTACCCTCTTGACTTCTTTATTCACCTGCTTGAGCTTTTGTTCCTCAATTTGTTCGGCATGAACCATAAGACGTGAGATGTTCATGCTTGGAATGAGCATCACCGAACGACATTCATTCACCACTAGATCGGATATCCCCATAACGAATTTTTTCATCTTGGCCCTAGAGTCCGCCACCAAGGTTGGAGCGTATTTAAACAATTGTGTGAACTTAAGGCCGTATTTCTTCACACTCATACCTCATTGGCGAAGGTTGATGAATTATTGAATTTTTCTCTCCCTCAACTCTAGGGGTAAAAACCTATCAAGGAAGGACGACTTTAACACTCCCCAATCTACCGGCCCCGCCCATACGGGTTTCTCATCCTTACATTGTTCATACCACACTTGAGTCACATCTTTCAATTGATAGGCGGCTAGTTCCACCTTCTATTGTGGAAACACACCCATCGCATCAAACACTTTAAACACTCCATCATTGAACCCTTGTGGGTCCTCATCCACTTTGGAGCAATAGAATGTAGGGGGATTCATCTCTGTGAAATCCATTATCCTTGAAGCGGTTATACTTGCATTCGGGCTCACTTGCACCCTAGCATATCTAGTGACTTGAGTCGTTAAAGCATGAGTCAATGTTTGAGGAGCCGCCCTTATCTCCACATTGGTCATAGCCCCCTCATCATTAGGGGGTTGAGGATTTTGGGGATCTTGGGGAGGAACTACCTCATTCACATTCTCCTCTTCCTTCCTTCTTGCATTCGCCGTTCTTGTATTTATTTCCTATATACACAAGAAAAGGGTTAGGAATAAGGACTTCATAGAGTTAAAACTCTAAGGCACGACAAAAGAGTAATGAATAAGTGAAATTTTCTAAACATCTTAAAGCCTCATTCATAAGTGTGGCGCGCTTCACACTCTTGAACAAGACTTTACTAGACGTGGTTCATGAGACATCAATCCTAAAAATCATCCCAAAACCTTATGCTCTGATACCAAGTTTGTCATGACCCAAGAGTACCACCTAGACATGACACGACGTACTTGAAACTGAAGGGGCCTCGTACAAGCCCTTAGCGTCATCATAACATAAAGACATAGAATAATTGCAGAAAATTTGAAATATTTACAATCAAAGTCAACTTCTTTTGGGTATATGAAAATAATGTCTAGACATTGTCTCAATCACCATCTAGTACATAAAGAGTACAAATAAGGTCAAAGACCTTACATCAATAAACTCTCAAAATACTAAGTACAGTAGAAGCTAAAAGCAATAATGTCTTGTCCTGAAACTTGAGGACTCACCAAGCATAGGAAATAGTCGACCCAAGCTTCACTTGAAGAAGTAGTAGTAGTCTCAACCGGAACCTACACACATAGTAAAGTAGAAAATATGGGTTAGCACAATTAATTGAACTATATATGGAAGCCTTTCACCAAAGTCCTTAAAACATGCTCAAAAGGGACATTTAGTTGAAATCATGCCTTTTCATGTTTAAAAGTCATTATGCACATTTATGAAGAAACATAAGTCAAACCAACAAATAAGCAACCCAAAGCCACACTAGTTCAATGCAAAGGTAAGATTCCATAACCCTACCAAATGCTAAGTATCACATTTAGGTCACCAACAACATACAATGGATACCTTACCATAGTCATAACCAACATACATAAGAGAGGAGACATTCATATACATAACTTATCAGAAATGAAGTCAACCTTAACATTCATACATAAATTTCATACATAATCCATAAGCCATCATAATATAAGAGAACCTCACCATAACCTCTCTTAAAGTCTACTTGTGCAATGCATGAGTAAAGTCTCATACCCCTACTGATACTAAGTAGTACCTCTCATGAAGTCACATTTAAAGTCCATCTCCTTACCATAGTTGATATTCATATCATAGAGGGAATAATAGCATTAACCGACATAGACCATGTTAGCTACATGGAATCTGGTGTTCTATCCCCACACCGAAAAGAGGTGTCCTACTTGCCTAAGGTAGAACTTTCATAATAGCTTCTAGGTGGATCAACTAGCTAATACCTATGTGCGCACATAGTTATGGGATAACGAGATTGCTACTAGATACCTTGACTACTAACGTGGAGGTTTCCATCTCATGAGATAACCATATTGGGAACCCAACTACTAGCATGAAGGAACCCATCTCATACTCATATACACTCGGTGCTAAGCATAATTCCCTTTAAGAGTTATGTCAAGTCTTTACTTAGATTTTTATTCACAAGAGAATGCACTAAGCATTCAAGACAACATAATATTATAACAGCTCAAAGATTCATTTGGTGAGAATGTCCTTTCACCCTTTGAACCATCAACATATGAGGAAACATTTCACATCTTACCAATAGCGTATTCATGAGCATGACCTTGATTTTCATAACATACATACATACTTCATGCATAATCAAGTGTGTAGGGAAGAAGGATCTTGCATCAACACCACAACTACACAATAGACATAAAATCATTATTATCTAAGTAAATCCGAATTTCATACACAATTCTTATAAAGAAATATATCCCTCATACCTTTCCCCTTCAAGGGTCTTGAAACCACAATCGAATCAACCTTATACAATTACTACATAATATAGGAGGAATTCATGATTCAATTGCTTAATTAACATCAACATATTCAATTGTCAAATTCTCAACATCAATCAAGCCACACATAGTTCATACTTTAGGAAAAAGGGGAAATCATGGGTCCAAGGGAGATTTTCATCAAAATCCAACAATAATACATTATTCCAACCATAAATCATCATAATTAACCATAAAAAGCCACAATTAAACAATTGAAATAATTTTAGAAGAAAACCCATGACATGAATTAAAAACCCTAGATATTGAGGAATTGAAGTCTTGAAAATATAATTTTAAATGGGCTCTTTGGGTGATAGCTACCCAAGGATGAAAAGCGTCCATACCTTATCTAAGAAACTCCAAGAACCTTGGGGGAAGAACCTTAAAAATCTAAAAACCCTAGCTCTAATGGCTTCTTCTTCTTCTTGAGTCTAGAGAGAGAATTTTTGAGAAAGGAGGGAGTTTTGATTTCAATTTGGGTGTTTGTTAACAATTACCAAGTCTTGTGAAATTTGGCTTAAAACAATATATAAGCTACCCCTAAAAATACCCAAAACATCCTCACTTTAATTGTACTAAAATAGGAAATGACCTAAAAGACCCTCATTAATTGGACCCGCCTAGGCGTCATGACCCACTCCACAAGCCGTGGTGAGGACCACGACACATGGTCCTTCAGTGGAGTTGAGGCAGTATCTCCCTTTTTGGAGCTCAAGGCTCCATCACCTAAGGCACCCTCACGAGCACCTTCACGATTCGTGAAGTGGACCACGCCCCGTCGTCATGCTCGTGGAGGGTGAGGCAGCTAGGCTACTCCATGCCCTTATGCCCCCATGCCCAAGTCTCCTCCACGAAGGGCTCCACGAGTCGTGGTCCATTCTGTGAAGTTTAAGGTAGTGGCTTGGCCAAAGGATGGCCAATTTTTCATTGCCAAGGGATCTTCACGAGCCTTGGAGTGGACCAAGAATCGTGGTCCCCCTCGTGAAGGTTGAGGCAGTAGCTCCTAGTTAGGGGCAGCCTTGGCCTTTGGCCTTGGCTTGCCCCCTTTGCCTTGGCACTTGCCCCTTGGCCTTGACTCAAATTACCTCATTTTAACCTTAAATGATTTACTAAACCTTCAGGGAGTCATTTTTACAATTTTAACCTTACGTTTAGGCTCTAGTTCAACCTACTTATTTCTGGGTCATTACAATTGTACGATGTGTCACTTTTGGGGTGTAGACCAGGGTCGTGACACACATGGTATCAGAGCACTAGGTTTTGGAATGGTTTTAAGATGTCTCAAACCACATCTAGTAGAGTATTGTTCATAGTGTAAAGTGTGCCATATTTATGAATAGGAGGCTATTGGGTGTTAGGAAAGTCTCACTTCTTCATTCTTCAAGTCGTTCCATAGAGTGTAACTCTATAATGTCTTTTCCTTATTCCTTATCTGATGGTCTTTAGGTTATGACCACTTGAAAGTCTTATGCTAGAAGGAGTGAGGGAGAAAAATTGGTTGTGATGCCAATTATGGCTATGTGACTTGTTAGATTTGAGGTGAGAGATTGTGATGTTGCCTTTGGTATGAGTGGGTTTCTTTATGGTTATTCTTAGATGAGGGTAAAATCCAACTTAGTCATGATGAGTTTTGAGGTATGTTGAAAGAGTTGATGAAATAAGGTGTTTTAGAAATGCCTAGGTGTGTGAAGTGAGTAGTCTTTTAAAAAGGGTAGAAGTGCAATTCACCTTGGTTTAGAACCATCGTGGGAGATGAGTGTGAAGGTTTAGTTATGAATTGATCCGACCTTAGAATGGAAAGAATTGAAGTGTAAAAGAGTTTGTATGGGCTTACTCCCAAGTGGGGGATAATGTGCTTAGATGGTAAGGACATTGAGTGTCCTTGATGTTCATGAGTTAGGCTTGCTTGATAATCTCACCGTAAGAGTTGTAATGAGTTTGAGGAGTTTAGGCACTCATATGAGACCTTGAGTGGTGTTGGTTAGGTTGTTTGTGAGCAAGAGTTGCTTTATAAGGACCTTCCTAGTTTAGAAGTACCGGTTGGGATCTTAGACCGGCAAGTTAAGAAATAAAAGAGTAAAGAAATGGTTTCCATGAAAAATATGAGGAGAAGGTATGTTGAATAGTAAAGTTGTTGAGAATTCCTTTTTGGGATTGTTTCATGTTTTGGAGTCATGTGTGAATATGTGTTTCCATGGCCTCCTTATGTTATGCATGTTCTTGATGAGCTTATGTTTTAATGAGAAATTGAGTTATCATGAATTGTGTTCCTCATGTTGATGTGCATTTAGTATAAGTTGTCTATATGCTTCATGAGGTTAAATTGTTGAACATGCCTAAATGTGCTTTTAAGAGTAATTGCATAATGTGTTTAATGATGTTATGATGAGCATGATATGAGTTGGAGAAGGTAATTCCTCCAATGAAATGATAAATGTTGAAGTTATGTTGCATAATGAGTTTGTTGATGTAGTTCCTACTTTGTTGTGTTGCATTGAGCTTATTGATGTGGAATTGATGTTTCCTCCTAGTTTTATGCCTTGTTTATGATGTTGCATGCATGATGGGCTGCTAGTCTTCCGTCATTAATCCCATAAAAGTGTTTAAAGTCTCATTTGAGGACGAATGTTCCCAAGTGGGGGATAATGTGACGACTCGTAAAATGAATAGGTGAAACTAGAGCCTAACGAGTTTGTCTTTATGTTGATGTGAGGTTTGAGGTTGTAAAATGTAGTCCCGAGCTTAGGTTGAGGGGTTTAATGGTTAAATGTCAAGGTACGACTCCCCAAGGACCACCCTAGGGGCTCTTGAAGAGGACCCTAAAGCCTAACCCCCGACCCCAAGAAACCAAAAAGTTGTAATTTTGGGATGACCTATGGGTGGGAACCTACGCCACGTAGGTCCATCCACACCCGATGGATGGCCTCCATAGGTCAAGGCCCCAATTGACAAGCCACAGCCCCAAACGACAGACCAACAGGACATGGCGTCACCCCACCTATGGTCCGTAGGTCATGGGGCGTCGATGGCACCTATAAAATCTGCGAAGGCTTGGCCATTGTGGGGTTAGTTTGGTAAATTCCATATTAAGTTAGTTTAGTTTGGGGACGGTTATTATTGGTTTATTAAAGTCTTTTATGGGTTTTTAAAGTATTAAACTCCTTTTTAGACTTCATTATTTCAAATCACAAATTAGAACCCACCTCTCCTCTCCAAAAGTTCTCTCTCTAAAAACCTCCTTTAGAAATGAAAGATTCAAGCTCTCAATTTCAAGAATTCATCTTTTTCCAACAATTTTCGTGGAGTTTATCCCCTAAAGGTATGGTAGTCTTCATTCTTGTCTTAGTTCTTTCAAGGAGCCTATTTCAAAGATGATTCCAAGTCTCCAAAGTTACCTAAAAACCCTAGTTTTCAATCTATGCATGCGTTCAATTCCAAAGCGTTTTCAAAAGGTGTTATATGATGAATTATGAAAAGAACATGGAATTAATGATGAATTAAGATGATTTCTCCAATGAACCCATGTTTTTCCCCAATTTCTTAAGTTGTGAACAGTGATTGGGAATTTATTGATGATGGAAGTATGTTAAATTGTTTATGTTTATATTTAATTAGTTATTAAATCATGTCAATTTACTTATCTATTGCAGTATCTTGGATTTATGGGTTGATGTTGATTCATAGTCTTGGAAGGCAAGTTCATGAAGGATATATGTCTGATTATTATGTGAAGTGTATGTGTGTCTCAATGAAAGTGTTATGATCATGTTTAGAATGTAAATGTGTTATGATTGAATGTTATTTCTCAATTAATACCTATGAATGATGAGGTTATATGTGAAAGGTTATTCTCACATACACACACTCATGAATGACTAATGAATGAAGTTTCTATGATGATGTTAATGATGAAGTATCTATTGAAAGGCTATTCTCAATTGTACTCTAATGAATGATAATGACATGTTGTGAAAGGAATTTCTCACAATATGGGGATTCTTAGTTGAAAGGCTATTCTCATCTTTGAATCTATGAGCTATCGAATGAATGAATGTTGGGTTAGAGATTGATATTCAATCGTGAGTTGACGTGGGTATCTAGTAACAATCACTTATCCCATAATGAACTAAAGTAATGAATGTTAAGTACTCCACGGGGAATAATGCTAAGCATCAAATGGATAGTGATTTGAGATGGAAGCTCTCACGTGAGTTGAGGCGGGGTTTCTAGTAGCAATCTCTTGAGATGGATGCCCTCACGTGAGTTGAGGCGGGGTGTCTAGTAGCAATCTCCCTATCCCATAAACTATGTGCCCACATAGGTCTAGCTAGTGGATCCGCCTAAGCTAAAAGTAATGGTCCTACCTTAGGTAAGTAGGAATCCCTTATGTGGTGAGAGTGACACCGAAATTCCATGAATTGCTCACATTGTCTATGTCAGTTAAGGCTTACCCTCAAAAAGAATGTTAATGAACTCTGGCTTCTCAAGAATGCACTACTTAGTGTAGGTGGTAGTATGTGATGACATTCATGCATTGCACAAGTAGGCTTTGAGAGTGGTTATGGTGTGTTCCTTTATGTTGTAATATTAAAGGAAATGAATGTGCTTTTATGATGATGTTTATGAGAATGTTTATTTAATGTCTAATGAATGAAGGTGCTCTAAATTAAGCTAATGAAGAATGTTGACTTATATGCTTAAATGTAATGATGCATGCTATACTTGGATTGTAATATGAGTTACTTCCTTGTCATGACTTAATGAATATGAAGGTGCCTTGTCTATGGGAGCTCCAAAGGAGTACTTAGTGTGAGTAGTATTATGGGATGCTACTCATAAATTGCACAAGTATGACTTAGGGTTGCACTAGATGATGTTTCTAATGAGTTGGTATGACTTATGAAATGCTTATGTCTCTTATGTATGAGTATTGTGTAAAGATGGAAAGGATAAATGGTAAGTTCACTTTTGGTGGTATGGGATACTATTCATACGTTGCACAAGGTATTGCTTGGAGTTAATTATGGTGAAACCTTATTGTATTGAAATGACTTATATGTGATTATATTCCAATGTGATAAAATAGCTTATATGTCACTATATTCCAATGTGATAAAATAGATTATATGTGATGATGTTCTAATATGATGAAATGACTTGTATGTTGGTTATGTGTGTATATTTTGCCTCTTATATTGAAGTTCATGAAGTTTTCTCAAAATGGCATAAAGCATGATTTCCAAAGAAAATGTCCTTTTTAAGCATCATTTTTGCATGGCTATCATTGCAACGACCCTAAAATGGATAAGTTAAACTAGAGCCTATCGTGTGTGTGTGTTTAAGTTTGGTGTGTGGTTTCAGTTGTTGTATGTTGTCCCGAGCTTTGGTTGAGGGGTTTATGGGTCTAACGTCAAGGTACCACTCCCTATGGACTACCCTAGGGGTCCTTGAGGAGGACTCTAAGCCTAACCTCGAAGAACCCTTGAAACTAAAGGAGTCACAAAAATGTGGTGACCTATGGATGGGGTTCATGCCTCGTAGGTCCATCCACGGTTCGTGGATGGCCTCCGTAGGTCGAACCTTGCAAAACCCTTGAATACCAAGCCCCAGCCATGAACCACGGACAGCCAGGACAGTCCGTGGACCCCTCTAATGTCTATGGATTGGGTCTGTGGTCCTCACTTGTGCAATCTGGTTTAGATACTGCTTGGGGAAGGGTCATTTGGTAAATTCATGTTAAGTCTTGTTTGGTTGGGGGACGGTTATTTTAAGTAGTTTATGGTATTTTAAGAGTATTACAATATTAAAAACCTATTTTATATTTCATTCTTCAAACTCCCCAAATCAAAACCCCTCCCTCTCAAAATATCTTCTCTCTAAAACTCCATTGAAGACCAAGAGAAGAAGAAGACTTAGGGCTTGAAGAGGAGGGCTATTTGAGTTGATTTTCATGTATTTCATCTATTAAGGTATGGTGATCCTTCATATAGGGTTAGCTTTAACCCTAGAGTCAATTTCAAAGAAGTTTTCGAGGTTTTGAAGTTTCACAAAAACCCTAGGTTTTACCCAATCTCCTGGGTTCCTTCATCAAACATTTCAAATAATAAATTATTATTTTATTGATGTTTAATCCATGATTTAAGATGATAATACTCTATGAACCCATTATTTCTCTCAATTCCTAAATTGTGCCTTATGAAGTGAGTTTGTTTATTATGAATGAATGTTGATGGATTTATGCCTAGATTGATTTAGATTATTAAACTGTATCATCATCTATTGATATACCATGAGTTTAAGGTATTTTTAATACATTTTACTTAAGCGTTGTGTGTGTCTAGGGCCATTTTGTATTTGTATTAATGTATTTTTATCATGTTTGCAGGAAATAAGTTCGGACTTGGAAGTTGAGAGACACAACTGAAGAATGTGCAGAAAAACGCATCTACGGACGTGAACTACGGACTGTAGGTCCAGTCACGCCCCGTAGATGGTTGACGTAGATGGGCAAGCAAGGCTGAAGGAAAATCAGGGAATTCTTGACCAAGTGTGGAACCACGGTTGCAATCGACGGAAAGTAGATCGACCTACGGGTCGTCCTAATGTTTCGTTAAATGATTCAGAGAAGGGGTTCCAGTACCTGATTTGGAAGATTCTAAGTATGGAGCTATGGAGAAGGATACACGGACCGTGGATTGAACCATGGTCTGTACTGTTGATCCGTCAAATGCGTTAGAGAAGGAGATTTTTGAAGTTGGAAAATTTGCCAAAGTCCTGAACCACGGAAGGGACCTACTGACCGTAGGTCAATCCACGGTCCGTAGGTCAGTGTTGTAGATCGAAACCGCATGCTGAAACATTATTTCCTTTTTAGTTGGGACTTGTTTTTCTATATATAAGGCATGTAAACCTCATTTTTGGGGGTTAGTCTTCATTACCTTTATTCTAGTTTTTTGCTTTGGAGATTAACTTGTAATTTTAGCAATTCTTGATTTCCTAAGTTCATTTTGAAGATTTTGACATAGAAATTGAAGTTGAGATTCTTTGTTTATTCTTCTCATTACGTAAGTTCATGATTTCTTCATCTAAAAATATGAATTGTGTTCTTGCTATTATGGGTAACTAAATCCACAACTAGTGTTGTGGGAACCATGAGCGATTAACAAAGTATGAATAGTATCTAAGTAATTCTTAAATAGTGTTATTGCATGCATTGATAATTCTTTCGTTTGGAAGTCTTTTTAGTGGTTGCAAACGTTAGAACTTGCCTTGTTGCTACTTGCTGGACCAAGGAAGTAGTTAATAAGAAAATAATTATCAGCATAGATTTAGTGTGATACTATCTAATAGTCTAATGTCGATTGGTGCGAAGGTGAAAACTAAGCCATACATCGATGTGATGTCTAATATGAGGTAACGATAAGGGTTAGTAAATTATACGCACGTAGCCAGACCAAGGTGCGGGGTGAAATTCTCTAGTTGCCCGACCAAGGAATTAGAGATACCTAACTTATCACTTTGCATGTAATACACTAGGAAAGGGTTGTTATTACTAGGATTACTGCGTTATTAGCTTATGGGGAACAAGTACACCCTAGTTTCTCTCTCATCTTGATAACAACTAAAGTTTGAATCTTGCTCACTCATTATTCACATAATTTCTAAAATTTGTTTCACAAATCCCCCCCATTTAATTACTTGTTTCAAAAATACGTTGACTAAAAGAATATAATTCTTAGTTCAGTTTAAGTCTAAACCATATTCCTCGTGGGATCGATCCCAACCTCCGAGTTGGGTTCTTCACATGATAATGATTGTTTATTCTTCTTTAGGGAGGTGTAATTTGAGAGTATCTAATTTTGGCGCCGCTGCCGGGGAATAAGGCTTTTAGATTAAGTTTAACTACATTATTGAACTTTAGTCAAATATTTCCTAACTTTACTTTTTCTTTTGTTTTTGTTTCTCTCAGGTTCCTACTCTAGTGTATGTCAAGTACACAGAGCCAAGGTGAACCACTTACTCCTTACGACCCAGAATTGAACAGAACTTTGCGAAGAATGAATAACCAAGGAGTCTCAGTCAATCCTATTGGAGAAAATTTATTTGATGGAGTTGTGTTGCAGCCTCCGAGGGTTGGTGATGAGAATAATCAGGTTCAATTTGAGAATCTACTGAGAGATGCAGTGAGTGTACAAGATCCACCAGGACCAACACTGCGTGATAACTATAGGATCAACTTTAATGTTTTGAATCTGATGGACCTCTTGTTCTACCCCCTCTACCTCTGAGCCATCCATTTGTGGTGACCAGCAGTTTGATGTAGATGCTTACAACGAGGGGTATGTTAGCTAGTTTGGCATCAGAGGATCCACATTCCCACGTAGCCAAGCTGAGGAGTGTTTGCAAAAGTTGTGTGGGTCGATCGGACTTGGACATGTATGTCATTGGATTGAGAGTACTCCCTCTATCATTGACCGGTGATGTTGTTGTGTGGTTCACTGAGCTCCCTTATAACTCAATCTATACATGAGACTAATTAACTAAGGTGTTCTGAGCAAGATTCTTTCCAGTGTCAATGAAGCTGAACCACAAAGATAAACTCAACAATTTCGTAGCACTACCTAGAGAGTCTATGAGTAGTTTCTGGGACAGGTTTGCCGCCTTCATAAGAGGTGTCCCAAATCACTGCATTGATGACGAATCGCTGAAAGAATACTTCTACCATGGTTAGGATGACAATAGTAAGGTTGTGCTCGATACCATAGCTGGAGGTTCATATGGTGAGTGCACTTTTGAGTAGATCGCTGAGAAACTGGAGAAAATTTCCTGAAACAATAAAGCTTATAGCACTAGAAAGTCAGATACTAGGAGAAACACGTTTTCAGTCCAAAATGCAACTAATCAATTTGTTGATGATTTTCGTGAGGAAATGGCTCAGATGATGACAGAACTAGGGTTGGTTCTGATGCGTGTGAGCGAAAGTGCAGAAAAGGTAAATGCGGTCAATTACTTGACCAAGACTCCAACACCACCAGCGGAGGAATATTACTACGAAGAGGATGCTTATTTGGTGAATGATCAAATGGGGGATTTCTGAGTCAATGCCCAAGGTTCCAACTCAGATAATTGGCACCAAGGGCAAGGAAACGAAGGTCAGAACTATGGGAAATACAATAGAGAAGGTTAATATGTCTGGGATGGGAAATACAATTGTGACAACAACTACAACCGGAACAACTATGGCAACATAAATGATCGGGTTGGACCTTATGCTCCTCCTCAAAATCGAGAATATGTTAATAGGGAAGTTGGAGGTAATATGGCACGTACTGAGGATATGATGCAGAAGATGATGAAGAGGTTTGATTCGACTGATGAGAATGTGAAGGAGATGCGGAATGACTTGTCTACTACTGGTCAAAAGGTTGATGCCCATGCAGTGTCAATCAAGTATCTTGAGCAGCAGATGACTCAGTTGTCCACTACAGTAAACCCACATAAACCTAGCACACTTTCTAGTAACACCATCCAAAATCCAAAGAATGATGGGCATTATATGGCAGTCACCACTAGAGGGGGTAAGTAGACCATTGATCCACCGATGCCGTCTATGGTTGAATTTGAGGTTAGTAAAAATGATGGTGTGATTGAGGTAAATGGAGAGTCCGAGAATGTGACAGAGAAGGAAGAGGAGATAACTTAGAAAGTACCTCCACCTCCTTTCCCACAGAGGTAAGTGAAGAAGACTGAAGAAGGCAAATATCACATGTTTATTAGTATGTTGAAGCCGTTATCCATCAATGTGTCATTGATAGAAGCTTTGGAGCAAATGCCTGGGTATGCGAAGTTTATGAAGGACTTGGTAACTAAAATCCGGGCACTGAGTTTAGAAGATAATGATAAGTTGCAACATTGTAGTGCTATTGCTACAAGGTCCCTTGTGCAGAAGAAGGAGGATCATGGGGCTTACACTATTCCTTGTACCATTGGGTTGCTACATTTTGGAAAGGTGTTGTGCGATTTGGGTGCTAGTATAAATCTGATGCCACTAGCTATTTACAAAAAGTTGGGTTTAGGGGATCCAAAACTGATTGTGATGAGACTGTTTATGGCCGACAGAACTGTGAAGAAGCCCATTGGTGTGCTCCAGGATGTACTAGTGAAAGTGGAGTCTTTTATCTTTCTGGCGGATTTTGTGATACTTGATTATGATGTTGACTTTGAGGTTCCCATTATCCTTGGGAGACAATTCCTAACCACTAGGCGAGCTTTGGTTGATATGGAGAAAAGGCAGATGAAGTTCTAATTGAATAATGAAGAGGAAACTTTCAATATCTCTAGGTCCATGAAGCACAGTAGTGAGCTGAAATCATTATCTATGTTGACACATATTGTAGAGAGTGGTTCTGAAGTGCCTATTGAAGAGAGGTTATGTGTTGATGCACTAGCAGCGGTAATGATAAACTTTGAGGGTGATGGTATTGAAGACTATGATGAATTGGTCGCCGCACTTGATAGGTTTGAATTCCGTTCAAAACCAAAGAAATTGGAGTTAGACATGAAGACTCGTGACTCTCCACCTGCTAGATCGTCTGTTGAAGAGGCTCCGAAATTGGAGCTTAAGGCTCTACCATCACATTTGAGGTATGTATTCTTGGGGGATGGTACTTTACTGGTCATCATTGCGGCAAATTTGAATATGGTACAAGTTGAGGCATTGGTTTCTGTGTTGAAGAGGTCCAAGCGAGCAATTGGGTGGACTATTACGGGCATTATTTAGATTCCTCCTGGTATTTGTTCTCATAAAATTCAACTCATGCCGGATCACAAGCCTAGTATTGAGCACCAGAGAAGACTAAATCCGCCTATGCAAGAGGTAGTTAAGAAGGAAATCATCAAGTGGTTGGATGTTGGAGTTATTTATCCCATTGCAGATAGTAGTTGGGCGTATCCTGTTCAGTGTGTGCCCAAGAAAGGTGGGATTACTATGGTACCTAATGAGAGAAACGACCTTGTTCCGATGCGGCCCGTGAATGGATGGAGATTATGCATGGACTACCAGAAATTAAATGCTTGGACAGAAAATGACCATTCCCTATGTCGTTCATGGATCAGATGTTGGACCGACTTGCGGGTAAGGATTGGCATTGTTTCCTTGATGGTTATGCGGGATACAATCAGATTTCTATAGCTCCGGAAGACCAAGAGAAGACCACCTTCACTTGCCCTTATGGGACTTTCGCATTCAAATAGATGCCATTTAGGTTGTGTAATGCTCTTGCGACCTTCTAGCATTGTATGATGTTGATATTTTTTGATATGGTGGAGGACACTATTGAGGTATTTATGGATGATTTCTCTATGGTAGGTGACTCTTTTGATCATTGTCTGGACCATTTGGTTGAGGTGCTTAAACAGTGTGAAGAGTGCAATCTTGTGCTCAATTGGGAGAAGTGCCACTTTATGATGAAAGAAGGGATTGTTCCGGGTCATCGAATCTCTGAGAAGGGTATTGTGGTTGATAGAGCAAAGGTTGAGGAAATAGAAAAGCTTCCATGACCTATCTCTATTAAAGGTGTTCGAAGTTTTCGTGGGCATGCAGGTTTTTATAGGAGGTTCACCAAGGATTTCTCCAAAATTGCACATCCATTGTGCAAACTGCTCGAAAAGGAGTATAAGTTTGAGTTTTATGGTACTTATCTAAGAGCATTTGGAGAGTTGAAGGAGAAGTTAGTTATTGCACCTATCATTATTTCACCGGATTGGGGACAACCGTTTGAGGTAATGTGTGATGCAAGTGGAGTCGCGCTTGGTGTAGTATTGGTACAGAGGCGAGAGAAGATTATTCATCCTATTTACTATAGTAGCAAAGTTCTAAATGTGGCGCAAAAGAACTATATTGTGACTGAACAAGAGCTTCTTGCACTGGTTTTCACATTCGAGAAATTTTGATCGTACTTGCTTGGTACCAAGGTCATTGTACATACCGACCATTCTGCATTGAGTTATTTGATGGCTAAGAAGGATGTAAAACTGAGGTTGATTAGATGGGTGTTGTTGCTGTAAGAGGTCGATTTTGTGGTGAAAGATAGAAAGGGGACAGAAAATTACATTGCCGATAACTTGTCTAGATTGGAGGAAAAAGCTATACTTAAGCGGGTGATAGGGCTGAAATTAATGATGCTTTTCCAGATGAACAGGTATTGGTTGCTTCTCATGATCTGATTCCTTGGTTCGCAGACTTTGCTAACAATTTGGCAAGTGATCTGGTGCCATCGGATTTGTCTTTCCACCAAAGGAGAAAGTTTATGTATGATGTGAATAAGTTCTTTTGGGATGAGCCTTATTTGTATCGTAGTTGTGCAAATGGGATAATTCGTCGCTGTGTGCCCGAGGTCGAGATGTTGAGTATACTAGAGGCGTGCCATGCATCGCCTGTTGGTGGGCATCATAGTGGTATTAAAATGAGCATAAAATTTTGCAGTGTGGGTATTACTGGCCTACCATTCACAAAGATGCTCATGATTTCGCAAAGTATTGTGGTCGTTGCCAAAGAGAAGGAGGAATTTCAAAGAGGCAAGAGCTTCCTATGAACCCTATATTGGTGATAGAGTTGTTTGACGTATGGGGCATTGATTTTATGGGATCATTTGTGAGTTCACATGGGATGAAGTATATTCTTGTTGTTGTTGATTATGTATCGAAGTGGGTGGAAGCAATTGCGCTTCCCAAGAATGAAGGTAAAACTAACACCACATTCTTGAAAAAGAATATCTTCTCCAGATTTGGTACACCTAGAGCGATTATCAGCGATGGAGGTTCCCACTTTTGTAATAAGTCGTTCAAGGCACAACTTGAGAAATATGGCGTCCGCCACAATGTGGCCACTCCTTACCATCCGCAGTCTGGTGGGCAAGTTGAAGTGTCCAACAATGCTAATAGAACTGATTGGTCAAGGACGCTTGATGATGTTCTATGGGTCTATCACACCGCATTCAAGACTCCCATAGGTATGTCTCCCTACCAACTTGTATAGGGGAAGTCTTGCCATTTGCTGGTAGAGCTAGAGCATAAAGCTATGTAGGCGCTAAAGAAGCTAAATTTCGATTGGGGTGTCGCATCGAATCAGAGAATGAATGACTTGAATGTACTTGATGTGTTTCTCCTAAAAGCTTATGAAAGTTCAGCCTTGTACAAGGAGAAGGTGAAGAAATATCATGATCAAAGAATTGAAAAGCGAGAATTTGTTGTGGGTGATATTGTGCTCCAATTCAACTCTAGGTTGCGCTTGTTTCTGGGCAAGCTCAAGTCCAAGTGGATGGGCCATTCTTAGTCACGCAAGTGCTCCCACATGGAGTGGTGGAACTTGAGAACAGCGAGGGAACAAGGTTTAAGGTAAATGGGAAAATGATCAAGATCTATCTGGGAAACGCAGAAAGTGTGCAAGAAGTTGTTAAGGCCTACAATCTTGATGAAGTCTGAGTAATCAAGAGGCTTGCATCATGCCGCGATGTCAAATCAAGCACTCCTTGGGAGGCAACCCAAGATGTACAATCTGGCCAACCATAGGGGCGAAAAACAAAAATCTACAGAAAAGGTCTGTTACAGAGGTCTACAGTCCCATTGACGATCGGTGGTTCATTCCGCGGACCGTGAATGACGTCCGTAGATCCCAGGTAAGAACTCTAAGTTTTCCTAAGTGTAAAAGTGACCTACGGACCCTATCTACGGACCGTAGGTTGACCCACAGACCGTAAATGGGGTCTCGTGGGTCCAAACCCTAGTTCTGCCTGACCCAACTCGGACCTCTTTTAAATTAAAACCCCCCATTTTCAAATCATTCCCACTTCCCATAATTTCCTCCTAACCATTTCTAAACCCCTCAAAATCCTAAAATCGCTCCTTATTACCACCATTCCCCATTAATCACTCCATATTCATCCTCCCATATTCCCAATTCACTCTCATCTCTCCCAAATCCCTTCATTCCCAATATCCCAGAGGTTCCGATATTCAGGTTCGGTGCGAAAGGTGAGTTAGAAGTTGTTGGAACTCAAGAGTCATCACACAATCATCCATTTCCTTTGCTTGTAAGGTAATCGACTTTCCCTTCACTTTGAATTTTGGTTCATTGTTGTTATAGATAGTCAGCAAGTGGTTTTTGACCTTGGGTTGTTGTTGTATGATATGTTATGCTAAAATAATGTTAGAAACACCCTTGTGATGATAGATTGCGATTGTGTTGTCTTTGTAATAGGTTAAATTAGAAAAATAGACGTCTAAATGCAAGTTTTGACTTAGGGTTCCTAGTTTCGTATGCAATGCATGTAAAAATTGAATAAATGGAACCCTTGGGATGACGAACTAGTATAAATTATGTTGAAATGCATGATTAGGCTAAGGTCAATGATTTGAATTGATAAAATTTGGTTTCGAAGTGAAGAGTGTTTGATACCTGGCACAGATTGGATCCATGAAACCCAGTTTATAGGCCGTAGATCAGATCTGTGGTTTGTGGCACAAAGCAATTTCACTAAGTGTGGAACCACAGAGGTGGACTATGATCTGTAGGTCAATCTACGGACCGTTCTGCACATTCGTGGTTCCCATCAGAGCCTAAATTTTTGGGACTTCTAACCTACGGAGGGTATCCAAGGACCGTAGGTCAACCTACGGATAGTAGAAACCCACCG
Organism: Solanum stenotomum; assembly: GCF_019186545.1. Taxonomy (NCBI): domain Eukaryota; kingdom Viridiplantae; phylum Streptophyta; class Magnoliopsida; order Solanales; family Solanaceae; genus Solanum; species Solanum stenotomum. The sequence goes on along the minus strand of NC_064289.1, from coordinate 39,156,898 downwards.
TAGGTGGCCACTGAAACCACTATCTGTAATTTTTTATCTTCTTATTTGGTTCATTATTTGTTCTAAAAAAATTCAAGTGTGTCTTTAGTTCATATTGGTACTAGTTCTACCTCCACATTTACAAAGGCCCTAAAGAAAGCTATAGCCATCAAGGGTAGATCAAAATCAACGGCTCCTACCCGTCGGCTAATTGACGGGGATACTGATGCTGTAAAAGACCCCGAATTTGTCCCCCTCTACTGGAAGGACATCACTCACAGCACCCCGGGCTACTCAGAATCAAGCCAAGAAGGTGGTCCCTGACGTAGTCACTGCCTCTTAGTCTGATGAGGAGGATACACTCTTTGGGTCACCGGTTGGGTTTGCTTTTGGTTCTGAGTCATCCTCTGCTGCAGGGTCTGCTTCTGGGTCCGCCATAGGCGTGAGTTCACATGGCCAGGTTACCTCGTCTGATGAGGCTACTAGTTCGGAGGAGGTTCAAGTGCTAGAAAACAATGACCCGACTATACTTGTTGAGGAGCCCAATAGATGGTGTGTGGAGGGCTAATGGCAAATCTACTGGGTTGCCAAGATATTGAATGAAAAATAGAAGATGTCTCGGCTAATCACAGAGAAGCGCAGAGTTCTCACGGGGAGCCTACACACTATACCCGACATCCACCGGCTCTTTCAACATCATAAGTATGAGTGGATGGGAAAGGAACCATGAACATATAGAGAGGAGATCATGAGGGAGTTCTATGCTTCCTACGCAGCCACTCTTCGAGGCTCTATTCATAGAAATACCAATCCCAGAGCCCAAACACCACTCACGAATACACTAGTGTGCGGGTTTTCTGTGGACATCTCTCAGAACACCATCCTCCGGTTCCTCTACGACCCTAGCCCTAGCCACACTTGGGCACTCAACACGGCCAAATTTTACTACAGATGGGACATCGTGCGTGGCAGGGAGTTCCAGCGGAGTGCCGAGAAAAGGGAGACTGTATTACACTGGTTGTCTCATTATGTTGCTAATAATAGAGAGCGAGCTGAGTGGGTCACCACTCCGGGCTCAAGCATCAAGAAGGCCACCCTCATATTTGTGGCTATATTTTTTTGGCTGTTGGTACGGAATTGGGTTTCTCCCACGAAGATCGATAATGCACTCACTTAGGACCATGTGGTTATGGTAGCAGCATTGCTTGCGAGTTTCGAGATTGATTTTTCTAGTATGATCATTGGCAAATATTCATGAGAGGGATTTCAAGGCCTCCACCACTTACCCTTTTCCTTGCCTCATCTTTCAGTTATGTAGGGACTTGGGAGTGCCGATCTGGCATTGTGACAAGTTGATTCAGGCAACAATGACCCTAGATACAGGCCTGATTCAGGATGAAACAAATGTGGCGGCACCACGCCGAGAGCCGCAGGTCGCTGTGCCTCTTTTGGGAGCAAATTTAGTATATGATGTGGAGTTGATACATGGTGATGACCCCGCCCCTCCAGCCAACACTGATGATGCCCCGGCCTCCCCATCTCAGGCCACTAGTCGGGCCCCTAGCTCATTCAGAGCCACCTCACCATCAAGAGTTGTTGTTGTGCCCTTGGGTCGAGTTTAGAAATTGGAGGCTCAAATGGCCACACTACTTCATCATGTGAAGACATGGATAGAGAAGTCTATCGCAGAGTCCGAGGTTAGAATGGAGCGGCGAATGGAGACCATGATGGATCAAAAGGTCCAGGACGTTCATAAGCACCTAGATGCCTTCGAGTTGAGAGCCCTCGTACGACCAAGTTGAACAGTCTCTGAGCAGACCTTAATACCATCATATCCCTACACACAGATGAGACAAAGTCCACACATATTACATTAGATAATGATACAGTGCTTGATGCTTTATTCAGCGAGGACATAGCACAGTCTGGGCCCACCCTTCTCGTGGGAAGAAGCCCCGCTCCAGTCGCATTTCTGACACTACTGAGGAGGCTTGATAAAAGAAGTGGGAGCGCCAGCAGAATGAGTATGATAGGAGAGAGTCTTTAGTAGATGAGGTATTGTGCCAACAAAGGGCTCGTGATAGTATTATTGGAGCCTTGAGTTCTGGGCTCATTACTGAGGCTTTAGATGTTGTGGGAGATGATATAAGCACACTGATAGTGCAGTTAGAGTGATTGATAGCACTACTAAGGGTGCTCTAACTGATGATGTGGGCACTACTGAGGGTTTCCCAAGTGTTGATCTAGCGGACTCCGAGAAACCGAACCCACTCGCTTGTTGAGTTCTTCAGTGCATTTGCGCCACAGGTTCGCTTCACCTACACCCTACTCTTTATTGCTTATTTTTGTGCATTAAGGACAATTTCACACTATTTTTGTTGGGGGTGGGGTAAATAGATTGTGAGTGATAGGGTGAAGTCTGAATAACCCAACTCATAATCCTCTCTTGGGGTTTTCTTGCCTGTGTTCTTTTTCCCCAAGAGACTATTTTAATTTCTGTTGAACTGGCATATGTTAGGATTGTATGTGTACAAGCATGAGAAAGAATGAAGCATGATGACATAATTATGAATGAAAAATGATACCCGTCCAAAATTTGTGATATGTGCTAACATTTGTAGGCTAGAATAAGTTGAATGTGTTGGCTCTGGGTATGATATGATAAACAACCAACTTGATCTCATGACTTAACCTAAAACTTGAACTAGGTAATCTGATAATCTGATAATGAAACTATGTGCCAAGAGTGTGTAAGAATGGTTGATTGTTCAGACAGTTTTGTGTCAATCTAGAACTTGCCCCGTTGGTCCTGCTAGGATAATCTAGGCTAAAAGTTAGGAAGTGATCATAGGAAATTGTTCAAATTAGTCCACTTAAGCCTATAATGATCTAACCAAATGGTAACATTATTCCCTATTGATCCAAATGTTTGAGCCTAAAATTGACCATTTCTTTTGATTCACCTAACTCACATTCCCTTAAAAACATTGTCTTGGCCCCGGTTCCTCCTTGGACATGTGCACCTCGACTTAGGCCAAAAGCCTAAGTTGAGGATGGCTAACCCCAAAATTTACCTTGATCTTGGCCCTGGTCCGACATTGGACATTGTGCACCTCAACTAATGCAAAATGCAGAAGTTGAGGGTGGCTATGAAAAAGGAAACCAAATGAAAGAAGGGTATGAAAAGAGTTTCGTATTGAAAAGAGGAAAACGTATGAAATACAAAAGAAACAAAAGAAAATTGTGAAAAGAAATACAAGAAAAGAAAGAAAAGAAAAAGAAAAAAATGAGAAATAAGAGTCAAAAAGTCAAAAGTCGCATCCTTGGTTGAAAAGAGTGAGGGGGAAAAATGCTAAATGAAAAGTTGCCAAAAATAGGTCAAGGAAGAGGTAAATAGCCAATGTAATGTCAAGGAGAGCAGAAAGTCACTAAAAAGTACCTAAATGTACCTCACCTGACCCTGAGCCTACGTTACAAGCAAAGAAGATTCCTATAGTGATCCTAGCAACTAGTTTGGAGAGTCAAAGCAGTGAAAATAAGGGCAAGCCTATGGTATTGAGCACTAACTACTTGAGATTACTTCTGAGCGTGAGTTTTGAATGAATCCTTGTACTCAAAATCATATTCATTGTGTGAAAAAGGGATTTCTTTTGAAGTAAGTGCACTAGTTACATTGTCGAAAATTTGGTTCCTTGGTGATAGCAAAAGAGAGTATGTTGTGTGTTGATTGGTCGTTCTTTGTCATATTTTGATCTGCATGATTTAGCTTGTTGAGTCTAAGAGAAAAGATTTGCACTCAAAAGAGAGACAGGATAGAGAGCCATGTGATTGCTTGATCTTGAATGTTTGCTTCTATACAAGTGTTGTTTAGAGTCTTAGTGTGTCGCTTGAAGACGAACAACAAATTTAAGTTGAGGGTGTTAATATACTGTGAGTTTACGGTATTTTTAATACATTTCACTTAAGAGTTGTGTGTGTATAGGGCCATTTTGTATTGGTATTAATGTATTTTATCATGTTTGCAGGAAATAAGTTCGGACGTGGAAGTTAAGAGACACAACTGAAGAATGTGCAGAAAAGGGCATCTACGGACGTGAACTACGGACCGTAGGTCTAGTCACACCCCGTAGATGGTAGATGTAGATGGGCAGGCAAGGCTAAAGGAAAATCAGGGAATTCTTGACCAAGTGTGGAACCACGGTTGCAATCGACGGACCGTAGATCGACCTACCGGTCGTCTTGTTGTTCCATCAAATGATTCAAAGAGGGGATTCCAGTACCTGAATTTGAAGATTCTAAGTATGGAGTTACGGAGGAGGATCCATGGACTGTGGATTGAGCCACGGTCCGTACTGTTGATCCGTCGATTGCGTCAGAGATGAAGATTTTTAAAGTTTGAAAATTTGCCTAAGTCCTGAACCACGGAAGAGACCTATGGATCGTAGGTCAATCCACGGTCTGTAGGTCAGTGACGTAGATCGAAATAGTATCCCAAAACATTATTTCCTTAGTTCGTTTCCTTATTAATTGGGACTTAATTTTCTATATATAAGGCATGTAAACCTTATTTTTGGGGGTTAGACTTCATTACTTTTATTCTAGTTTTTGGCTTTGGAGATTAACTTGGAATTTTAGCAATTCTTTATTACTAAATTCGTTTTGAAGATTTTGACTTTGAAATTCACGTTGACATTCTGGGTATATTCTTCTCATTACAGAAGTTCATGATTTCTTCATCTAAAAATATGAATTGTGTTCTTGCTCTTATGGGTAACTAAATCCACAACTAGGTTTGTGGGAACCATGGGCGATTAACAAAGTATGAATAGTAAATAAGTAATTCTTGAATAGTGTCATTGCATGCATTGATAATTCTTTCATTTAGAAGTCTTTTTAGGGGTTGCAAACGTTAGAACTTGCCTTGTTGCTACTTGTCGGACCAAGGAGGTAGTTAATAAGAAAAGAATTATCAACATAGATTTAGTGTGATACTATCTAATAGTCTAATGTCGATTGGTGCGAGGGTGAAAACTAAGCCATACATCGATGTGATGTCTAATATGAGGTAAGGGTAAGAGTTAGTAAATTATACACATGTTGCCGGACCAAGGTGCGGGGTGAAATTCTCTAGTTCCCGGACCAAGAAATTAGAGATACCTAACTTATCACTTTGCATGTAATACACTAGGAAAGGATTGCTATTACTAGGATTACCACGTTATGAGCTTATGGGGAACACGTACACCCTAGTTTCTCTCTCAGCTTGATAACAACTAAAGTTTGAATCTTGCTCACTGATTATTCACATAATTTCTAAAATTGTTTCACAAATCCCCCACCCCCTTTAATTACTTGTTTCGGAAATACGTTGAGTAAAAGAATATAATTGTAAGTTAAGTTTAAGTGTAGAACATATTCCTCGTGGGATCGACCCCAACCTCCAAGTTGGGTTCTTTACTTGATAAAGATTGTTTATACTTCTTTAGGAAGGTGTAATTTGAGCGTATCATCTATGCCTAATTATGGTGAATTGAGGTTTGGTATCATAGCCTTGAAAGGGAAAGTTTTCCCAATTTCATGTTAAAGTAGAATTGTGCTTGAATTGTTGATCCACTTGAAAGGTGGAGTTGTTTACTTACTATGTACATTGTGATCATTGCCTTGAAGGCATAGTGTGAAGGATTGAAGTATTATCATGATGTTGTATATATGAATATGATGTGAAGGATATACAAGTGATTTCAATGATAGAATGATGATATTTTATAAAAGGTAAATGTGTTGTGATGAAAGCATATTCTCACTAAACACTCATGATTGTTGATGATGGAATATGAGGGTTTCTATAATGTAATGGTGTACCTTGGATTGGTAGACTTAGGTGCCCTCTTCTTGATAAATAAAATCTATGTTGAATGTGATCTCTTGAATTGGTAGGCTAAGGCATCCTTTTCTTGTATTGATGAATGTGATCATGAATGAAGTATCTTGGCTTGGTAGGCTTAGGCATCCTCTTCTTGAAATAATGAATGTATCTTGACTTAATGTCTTAATGATCTTGAATTGGTAGGCCTAATGTTGGTAGCCCTTTCATAAATGACTAATGAATGTGTTGATTACTTGGAATTGGTAGACCTAAGGTTGGTAACCTTTTCATGAATGAATGTCTCGAGTTGGTAGACCTAATGTTAGTAGCCTTATACAAATGACTAATAAGGTATTTTAGGCTATAATATGAACCGGTAGACCTAGTGATGGTAGCCCTTCATGATGAGTCTAGAACCCATTGTGAATGTTTAACCTTGAAGAGGTAGACCTAATGGTGGTGCCCTACTTCATGTGTGAGATGATGAACGTTGAATCAGAAGACCTAATGTGGTGACCCTTTATGGACAGTCACTGAGCTATCCTTAATGTACCTTGAATCAATAGACCTAATGGTGGTGGCCCTTTGTTGTGTAATGTACCTTGGGTCGGTAGGCCTAATGTTGGTGGCCCTTTCAAGTACAACAATGTAATGTGAATGAACTACTCTATGGGAATGGAGGCTAAGCACCGAGTGGATATGGATAAGATGGTGGCTCTCCCAATGTTAGGCTAGAGTCCAATGAACATCATTCTTATCCCATAACTATGTGCCTACATAAGATGCTTACTAGATCTACCATAGGCAAGTGGAACACCTTTCTTTAGTGTGGGGTTACATGACACCGGATTCCATGATTTAGCTCGATCTCATGGCCTATGTCAGTTCATGCCTATTCCTATCATGTGAGATATGCATTATGGTTTCTTGATGAGTTGTATAAAGTGTCGGTGGTAGTATGGGATGCTATCCATGCATTGCACGAGTAGGCTTTGAGAGGGTCATAGTGAGTTCTCTAAGTCTTAATGACTAAATGTATAAAAGTCCTCTAAATGCATGAGTGTGTCCTAAATGAACCGAATGAAGAATGTTGGCTTAAATGCTTAAATGTAAAGATGTATGCTATACTTGGATTGTATTATGAGTTACTTCCTTGTCATGACTTATTGTATATGAATGTGCCTTGTATAGGGTGACTTCAAAGGAGTACTTAGTGTGAGTAGTAGTATGGGATGCTACTTGCACATTGCACAAGTATGACTTAGAGTTGTCTTTTATGTTGATCTTAATGTGATTATGTGATTCATGTAATGTTTATGTCTCATAAATGTTTAATTGTGTAAATGTGGAAAGGATGAATGGTAAGTTCACTTTTACTAACCTTAAGGTGGTACTTGATGAGTCCACAATTTGGACTCATTTAGGGATATATTTTGATTGAATTAGTGTCCTCAAATGCATATTTTGTCTCTATATCTGATGAAAATCCTTAAGTTTTAGGTATTTGAGTTGAGAGACAGCATGGATGCTATCGAGCAAAAAGGAAAAAATTGGTTGAAAGAAGGAAGAAAAGACGGTCTGACAATCGCCTAATCCATCAGGTGTGTCACCGAATGGCCTACAACCTTGCCTAATATTCCAGTGTGCATAGCCCTGAAGAAAAAGGTCAAGTATGTGAGGAAAGGGAGCAGTCAGTGAATCGCTGAGCAGTTCCACGATGCATCACCATATCGCCCAATGAGTCAGAACGCGAAGATGCTAAAGGCAAAACCTAAAATGCGAGGTACCAGACCAAAGGGCGGATCGCCGAGTAGTTCGGTGATCCTGACTAACTGCAGCGAGTGGATCCTTCGCAGCACACTTTTTGACAGCTATAAATACCCGCTTAAATCTGTAGCTTAGTAACAATCTATTGGAGAACTAAGTTTTAGAATAGAACAATTTTTACATTTTTGGAGACATTGTTCTTGAGCCTTGAAGATTCAAAGGGTTTCAACTCCAAGAAATTGGAAGTGTGTCTTCAATAATCTTCATCCTTGACGTGTTTAAAGACATTATTTATCATACCCATTGATGGTAACACCTTTGGTATTAATTTTTATCTCTTTTATATGTTTACCTAAAACCCCAATTCTTGAGGTGTGATTTTGTGAATATGGGTTAGATTATCTGTTGGTTCTTGCTCGTTGATGGTTTATTTGTTGTTTAAATGTGATTTCGTTTAGTAGTTGTGTATGAACTAAATGGAGTTGTAGTTGCAAATATGATTTCATTTTAGTGTTTTCGAATAGCTTGAGAGAGAGGTCGTAAAACTAAGACTACTAAATCGATAGCCGGTAGTGTTAGGCCGACATAGGTTCAGCTCGAGAGAGTGAATCCTAGTCCTTCTCCCACACATTCAGCTCAAGAGAGTCAATGGTCTAAGGTGTAGGTTGTGCTTAAAGCAGAAACTCGGTGTTTGAGAGAAATTGAGTCGATTTGGGGTAAGTTGCTCAAGGGAGATTTACCCCACTATAGTCTATCCTAGTCACAAATACTCAAAAATTTACTATCAAAAGCATGTACCCGACAATTTAGTTTATCCCGTATTCCTATCACATCCCAAGAATCCCTTCTCTCTATCTAGTTTTCGTATATTTTCGTTCTTTGTAAATGTTATTTAATACAAAACCCCCATTGATAATTGACACTTGCGTCACCCCTTTTAAATTTAGTATGTTTATACTCCATAATATTTTTCGCTACGGTTAACTTTATCATTTTTTGCGCTTAACCATTAATTTTCAGGAACTGCTCCCTTGGGACTCGACCCCAACCCCAACCCATTCGGTTAGGTTATATTACTATTGTATGATCGTAACTTGAATTGGAAGTTGTGTCTTGATTATGCAAACATCAAAATGGCGCTGCTGCCGGGGAGTGGTGTTACATGAAAATTCTTGGTTAAGACGAATTTTTCTTGTGGTAGTCGTAGTTTACTTACTTAATTTTTAGTTTTGTTTTGTTCAGTTGTATTTACTGAAACAGGAGAGATGAGTGTGGTTAATGACTATGAACCAATAGAGCACCTCTCGGTGGAAGTGATGAGGTTCAGGGATAGCATCCTGACCTTCAAATAGATGGAAGGTGAGCTTTTTCATGAGTCGTGGCTGAGGTTTAAAGCACTGTTGATACAATACCCAACTCATGAAATTCCCAATCTAGCTCTACTGGAGTGTTTCTATAGGAGTCATAATCCCGGAAACAGAGGATTAATCAATTGACTTATCCTGGGTGGCCTTGAGAGATACTCCTGTGAGACCGCAGCCAAATTCCTTGACCTTGTGGCTAAAACCAACAAGGATACTAAGAAGGACCAGCAATTGATCATTTTTCTGGGTAAGATGGATAACTTAACCCAAAAGGTCGAGGAACTAGAAGTTATGTCCAAAAACAAGAGCAAATGCATACCACCTACCGAGCAAGAAAGGTCTATGGACAATGAAAATAGACGTATCGAGGATATGTTATTAACCATTCTCCAAAAGCTAAATGAGCAAGATAGAGTGTTAGAAGAGATTAGAGAAAATGTAGAAGTCCTAAATCAGATGAGTAGTTCTTACTCTAGATCAATCCAGCTAATTGAAACTCCCTTGGGTCATGAATTGTCTCAGCTCCATCCAAATGAACAATTGTGATCACCTAGTTGCACTACGTTCAACCCTAAAAAATGAGTTTTGAGTGTTGACTAGCGCCGTGCCATGACGTTAACTAAGGCTTTGTTTTGGAGGCAGCCTAATACCCTTAAATGCTTTAGTTTTGTTTTTGTAAATAATGGTGTGTTGGTTGTGCAATTTTAAATGCGGAAAGTGTTTGGAAAATACAGATTGGTGATCAAATGGTCCAGTTGGTGTATCGCCGAAGAGGTCAGCATGCCCAACTTGATTCATTGTTTGGCTCAACATATTTTCAACTCAAAGCCTGTATAACTCAGGGAGCTCAAGAGCAGTTCAGAGAGTTGTCGACCAGGTCGCCAACCACGATTAAGACCGCCGTCTTAACCCCCAAGAAAATGCAGGTCCTGTAGAAATTGGTAGGGTAAGTAACCATTCGGCGCTTCACCGAGTGTATCAGCGGACGCGACTAATGTTGCCGAATGGTCATGAGCTGGATGGTTATATATGGCCAAAGGTTTTAAAAGTTTCAAACTCTTAACTTTCCCTCGATTTTAAACTTCAAAAACTCACACCAAGTTAGTATTCTCAATATTCTTACTTTTCATTAGTATTTTGGTTGTTTATTGGTGCTCGGAACTAGGATTTCTTTGCCGCCTAGCATTTCAATCCTATTTTAATCGGCATCTAAGGTTGGTTTTCGAACCCCGAGTTTACCTTTGAAAATTTTGTACTCATTTGCACTGATTGTATCTTAGTGATGTGTGATGGGCCTCTCTGATAGGAATAGATTATCTTAATGCCGATTTTAATTTAAAAACTTTGCCCGTATTGCTTTGATCATCGAATGCTTGTAATTTGTGTGTTTTTCAATAATTGAAATTTTATCGGGTTGTGTTTGCATTTTGTTTAGATTGATTGGGTGAAGTTTAAGTAGCCCGTGTTTGCGCTAAATCACGTATATTGCTGAATTATAGAAAGGGTGACACCTTTCTTAAGGGAAATTGTCGTCAAATGGCCATAATTGGCAAAACCGGATGAAGTCCGAGTATTCCGGGGTGATGGGTGCTATGGGTCTAACCCTAATTTAACTTTTGCATGTTTTGATTTTGTTTTTGGGGGTTGCGGGGTTGAATTCGAGAAGGTGGATTGAAAATAGGCACGGTGGGTCGTTTGGCGAGCTGGGTCGGGCTCGCCGAACCACTCGGTGATTCGCCTAATGACCCTATCTTGCCTTTAATCTAATGCTATATGTGATGTTTGAGTCTATAACTTTCGGCGAGAAGCCAGAGGTCGCCGAAAGCACTCGGTGACTAGCCGAAAGTATGCTTGATCGCCCTTTTTCTACACCCCTGAAACCCTTGTCGCACTGTAACTTTCGGAAGACAAACCCTTGCTCACCAAAAGTAGTCGGCGATTCACCTAAAGGGCCTTCCCATCACCGACTTGCCATAATTTTTTAGCCAATTCCTTTGGTGAGCCCAATCTAGCTCGCCAAAGAGGTTCAGCGAGTCTGTCTGCAATAGATTTTCTGTGCTTAAGGTTTGATTTTCTCATAATCTCTCCCGACCTTTTACAGATATGGTACGTACAAATCTAACCATGCCACCCAAGAAAATAGCACAGGGCATTAATATAAACTAAAGAGGATAAAATCTCACACATAAGAGAAGGCAAGAACTCCCACAGGGAGACAAAGGCAAAAGAAAGAAGCACATAGCTAGGAAAGTAGCTGCTGACACCCGGGCTGATTTTTTCTGAACTGAAAAATGAGGAGCTTCTGATTCTCCGAAGGAATAGACACGGGGCTAGATCTCAATCCTCGCCCACCAGAGTTCCCTTAGTTGCCACCCCTTCTTAAACAGGTTCAGTGCCAGCTCAGGCACCTCCAGTGACCCCTACACTCCCTATTGCTCTTCCACCTCGACTGCTGAACAGATTGAAAGGTGATGGGCTACGAACCACCCTAGAGGAGTAGTTGTTATCTACAGAGGGCCTGGAGGGCAAGTACCCCAGTGTAAGGGACACCATCCACTACCATGAATTTGAGCAGTTCACTTGGCCCCAAGGCCCTTACATTACTTCTTGGGTCCAGGAATTCTATACAACTTATGGGGAGTTGGTGCCCAAAAGTAAGAAGAAGGCAAGCTAATTCAGATCGGTGAAATCGGTCATGGTCAGAGGCAAAGAAGTTGGGTATGGCAGTGAATATATTAACACTATTTTGAATAGACCGTTGCACTCTGCACTTCCTTACGAGGGGTTGCCCATTGCTCAGTCCCTAGATGACTTGAAGGATTGGATGGCTCCTCTGATTTCTGACACCACCCCGAGGTGGATGGATGCAGGAGCTCGTATTGAGAAGAGGGACATGAGCATTGCTGCTAGGTTCTGGTTTGGCTTTATCAACAGTACCATAATACCATCCTAGAACGAGTCCATTTTGCGCCATCCTAAAGCAGCTTGCCTTGGCTCTATCATGTCTAGGAGACGCATCGATCTGGGACTACTGATTTCACAGGAGATGGTCATGAGAGCCAAACAAAGGTAGACTTCTCTGCCATTCCCAGTCCTGATCACTGAGTTGTACCGGCATGCTGGAGTACCTCGGGACACTGCGAGGGATATTGAGGTCACCCCTTCATCCTCCACTTATATCCGGCGTATTGAGGCCGAGTAAATACGAGAGGAGGCTGACGGGAGAGGAGCAGTTCCGGCAGATATTTCTCCAGATATTGACCTTGACTCATTACCTACAGAGGCATCTTCGCTTACTCCGGTCTCTGGGCCTTCGGGTACACCCGCTCCTTTCTCTTCTTCACTGGTCCTAGGTACTTTCTCCTACTCCCAGATTATCAGGATTACTCAGGCTATGATCTTGAAAATGGGGAATCTGGCCTATTCAGCGGATGTGAGGGTAACACGATTGGAGAGATCCATCCCAGTGATGATTGAGAGTGCTATCTTGGCATCACTGACCCCCATTAGGGTCTCTGTTAATGATATGGCTACTAGAGTCACTGCTTGTGAGAGAAAATAGGGGAAGACATCCGAGGTTTCGGCTTTGAAAGCCGAAATAGTAGATTTAATGAAGGACGTAGACTATTTGAAGTCTACCAACTGCACTTCATTAATTCAGGATGCAGATGATGAGTATGCTCCTTAGACCTCTAGGATTCCTCTGACTACCACCGGAGTAGTACAGAGGGATGGCACAGCAAATGGGGAGTGAGATGTAGAGACCGACGTAGAGCAGATAGCGGTACATGATGATGAGATGAGAGAGATTCGAGAGGAGAGCATATTTAGAGATTTGCCAGATCTTGTGGTGACGGTTGTGCAGCCGATAATCCAGACATTGCCGACTGAGATGTCCACAATGGCTCCTAGTGGATCTGGCACTGCTATTCCTCCTGAGGTTACTCCGGGAACTGATTTCCATATTCAGAGTACCACACTGGGCACTGAGGCCCAGACATATATAGAGACTGCATAGACAGGATCCTTTCTTTACCTCCATCTTTGTCTTACTTACTTTTACTTTTGGATACTTTTATTCGCATTTGAGGACAAATGATTTTTGTTTGTGGTGGGGTGAGGCCACCCTTGTGCATATTTGTTTTGTTTATATATTTGGGTTTAAATTTATAATTGTGTTAATACTGTATTTTTGTGGATGTTTAAGCTTGTGGCTCCGTATTTTATATTGCAAAATGATTTTGACCCTTCCAAAAAATTTTGCCACCCTTTCTGTGTTGAATATGGCAGTTCTTTCACAAATTTTAGTATCGGTTCTAATCAATACCGATGACTTGAATAGTGCTCTTAATCGAATAAATATGAAGTGCGGCTACGATGAGGCAAAGTGAAGTTGCATAGACAATATGTGAACTCTTTGCATCTCATTGTAACTAGCCAATTATTAAATCGAGACTCTTGTGATGATTGTTAAACACTAGCGAAAGTGTGAAGTCTTTTTTGGCCTTAGTGTCGATGCCTTGTGTGATGAGCTTACTATGAACCATGCATGACAACACCTAGAATTTGTCCCGTTGGTCCGATTGACTAAGCAAGGCTATCTTTTGATATTATCTTAGGAAACTTCAAATAGTGTGAGCCAATTTGACATATACCTCTTTGTGGCCTACCTTGTGAGTGTGTGAACCTCTCTTGAACACCCCTTGAACCTAACATTTCTTTGGAAGAAACTTGATGACAACATGACCTTTCTTGACCTATTACCCTTAATCTTCGTGAATCGTGGTTGATTGAATAGCCAACTTAGGCCAAAAGCCTAAGTTGGGGGTATGGTGAAAAGAAAAGGGAAAGTCTCCTTTAACCCATGGTATTGAGAAAAATGGAACCCCTCCATATAAAAAAAAGAGAAAAAGAAAAGGAAAGAAAAATAAAAGTTGTGGAATAAAGTGGAAAAGTACAAAAGAAATGGGGATCCCAAACAATCCATGGGAAGTGAATAATAGGATGACTTATGAGCACTAAAGAAAATGATGAAGGAAGAGGAAAGGAAGTGTTGTGAGCACCACATTTCATGAGGATAAAAGTCACTAAGCCTAAATGACAATACCTTTGCACTCAGCCCCATTACAAGCTTTGAAAAGCCATTTTTTATCTTTATTGAGCTGAAACAAATGTCGATTGGAAAATATGGGAAAACCTATGGGTAAAATTATGCATTGTGTTCCTCTTTTTGAGTGTGAGTGTTGCATTTGATTCCAAAACTTTAAATTGTGAACCATTGTGTGAATATGGAATCTTTCTTTGTGTGAGGGCATTTAAACACTTTTGTTGAGCCTGAACTTTCATTTTAAGCAAGTATTGTGAGCATGAGATTCTTTGATAATGGTGAGTCACAACTTGAATCTTTGAGTGCACAATTGATCTTTACATAAGTAAAGTGAGTCTTGTTGTGTGCATTCATGATTGATTCTTGTGTAGCACTGTTTGACACACCCTTTTTGAACACCTGAACTCTAGTTTGCTTGAAGACAAGCAAAAGTATAAGTTGGGGTGTTGATGAGTCCACAATTTGGACTCATTTAGGGCTATATTTTTATAGAATTAGTGTCCTCAAATGAATATTTTGTCTCTATATCTGATGAAGACCCTTAAGTTTCAGGTATTTGAGTTGAGAGACAAAGCATGGACACTATCGAGCAAAAAGGAACAAAGTGGCTGAAAGAAGGAAGAAAAGACAGTCTGCCGATCTCCTAATCCATTAGGCGTGTCACCGAAAGGCCTACAACCTCGCCTAATGTTCCAGTGTGCTTAGCCCTGAAGAAAAAGGTCAAGGCAGCAAAAAAAGGGAGCAGTCCACGAATCACCAAGCAGTTCCGCGAAGCATCATCATATCGCCTAATGATTCAAAAAGCAAAGATTTTAAAGGCAAAAGCTAAAAGGCGAGGTACCAGACCAAAGGGCGGATCACCGAGTAGCTTGGCGATCCCGACTAACTGTGTCGAGTGGATCCTTCGCAGCACAGTTTTTGACAGCTATAAATACCTGCTTAAAGTTGTAGCTTAGTATCAAGCTATTGGAGAACTAAGTTTTAGAATAGAACAGTTTTTACATTTTTGGAGACATTTTTCTTGAGCCTTGAATATTCAAAGGGTTTCAACTCCAAGAAATTGGAAGTGGGTCTTCAAGAATCTTTATCTTTGACCTGTTTAAAGAATTTATTTATCGTACCCATTTGATAGTAACACCTTTTGGTATCGATTTTTATCTCTTTTACATGTCTAGCTAAAACCCTAATTCTTGAGGTGTGATTTTGTGAATATGGGTTAGATTATCTGTTTGGTCTTGCTTGTTGATGGTTTATTTATTGTTTAAATGTGATTTCATTTGGTAGTTGTGTATGAACTTAATGGAGTTGTAGTTGCAAATACGATTTCATCTTAGTGTTTTCGGCTTGCTCGAGAGAGAGGTCGTAAAACTAAGACTACTAAATCGATAGCCTGTGGTATTGGGTCGACATGGATTCAGCTCAAGAGAGTGAATCCTAGTCCTTCTCCCACACATTCAGCTCGAGAGAGTGAATTGGCTAAGGAAGAGGTTATGCTTAAAGTGGCAACTCGATGTTCGAGAGAAACCAAGTCAATTCGAGGTAAGTTGCTCAAGAGAAACTTTACCCCCACTATAGTCTAGCCTAGTCACAAATACTCAAAAATTTTCTATCAAAAGTATGTACCCGACAGTTTAGTTTATTCCGTATTCCTATCCCATCCCAAGAATCTCGTCTCTCTATCTATATTTCGTATATTTTTGTAGTTTGTAGTTGTTAAGTAATACAAAACCCCACATTGATAATTGACGCTTGCGTCACCCCTTTTAGATTTAGTTGTTTATACTCGATAATGTTTTTCGCTACGGTTAACTTTAGCGATTTTTGCGCTTAACCGTTAAATTTCAGAAACCGCTCCCTTGGGACTCGACCCCAACCCATTCAGTTGGTTATATTACTATTGCACGATCGTAGACACTTGAATTAGAAGTTGTGTCTTGATTACGCAAACATCAGTACCTTAGTGTGGGTGGTGGTATGGGACGTTATCCATACATTGCACAAGGTATAGCTTGAAGGTTACTTGAGGTGAAGGTTCGAGGTGAAGGTAAAAGGTTATATGTTGATCTAGTTCAAATTTGAAAGTGTGACTTGTATGTTGGTTGTGACTTATATTATGCCTTTTTTATAAATGTTCATGAAGTTTTACGCTATGGCATAAAAGCATGACTTTCAAACAAAAAGTCCCTTTTTAAGCATGTTTTTGCATGGTTATCATACTCAGTATAGC
Organism: Solanum stenotomum; assembly: GCF_019186545.1. Taxonomy (NCBI): domain Eukaryota; kingdom Viridiplantae; phylum Streptophyta; class Magnoliopsida; order Solanales; family Solanaceae; genus Solanum; species Solanum stenotomum. Next base: position 39,140,588 of record NC_064289.1, on the reverse strand, counting down.
TTGCACAAGGTATAGCTTGAAGGTTACTTGAGGTGAATGTTCGAGGTGAAGGTATAGGGTTATATGTTTATCTAGTTCAAATGTGAAAATGTGACTTATATGTTGGTTGTGACTTATATTATGCCTCTTTTATAAATGTTCATGAAGTTTTACCCTATGTCATCAAAGCATGACTTTCAAACAAAAAGTCCCTTTTTAAGCATGTTTTTGCATGGCCATCATACTTAGTATATCTAATGTGCTAACCCCATTCTTCCCTTTTTCTTACTAAAGTGTAGGGATTGGAGATGTTGGTGTTCTATGCTTGATGGATAGTTTTCTAAGGTGCTTGAAGATGAAGACTTGGTGAGTCCTGATAGTTTTGAGGACAAAACCCATTATGTTCCTTTTATGTCTTTTAGTTTTTGTTAAGGCTTTTGTATGGGCTAAGTCCCAATATTGTATTCAAAGTATTAGATGGTTTGAGACATAGTGTTCAAAGTCTAGAAAGTCTTCCGCTTGCTTTTTAATGAATGTCTTCGATTGTGAAGAAAGTTTTTAATTCTTCTCTATTTTCCTATGTTCTTATGTTCAAGAATGCTATGAGGCTTGTATTAGACCCCTTCGGGGTCGAGTACGTTGTGTTATGACTAGGGGGTGCTCTCGGGTCATGGCAAACATGGTATCAGAGCCCAAGATTTTTTAATCATCTTAGGTTTTCTCAAACCACATCAAGTAGAGTCTTGTTCTTAATGTGAAGTGCGCCACATTATGAATAGGAGGCTATTGGGTGTTAAGAAAGTTTCACTTCTTCATTCTTCAAGTTGTGACATAGAGTTTAGCTCTATAATGTCTCTCTCTTGTTCCTTATGTGATGGTCTTTAGAGTATGACCACTTGAAAGGAGTATGCTAGTAGGGTTCAGGGAGAGAAAAAGTTGGTTGCGATGCCAACTACGGCTATGTGACTTGTCAAATTGAGATGATATATTGTGGATGTCTTGATTAAGGTTCCTTAGGGGTATGTTCATGTTGACCTTAGTTGGGTTTACTCCTAAGTGGGGGATAGTATGTTGAGTAGTAAGGTTGTTGAGAGTTCTGATATCCTTACCTTTTCCTTTATGTGCCTATTCAAGCCTAAGACAAAGAATTCCTTTTTTGCTTGTTTTATCTTTTTGGAGTCATGTGTGCCATTGAGTTTCCATGTTCTCTTTATGTTATGCATGTTCTAGTTGAATTCTTGTTTAGTTGAGAAAATGAGTTTGCATGATTTATAGTTCCTCATGTTGATGTGCATTTAGTTTGAATTGTCTATATGTTTCATGACGATAAATGTTGAACATGCCTAAATGTGCTTTATTGAAAAGATGCATAATGTGCTTTTATGAGAAAATTACTCAAATGTGCTTAATGATGTTGTAAAGAGAATTATGTAATTTGGAGAAGGAAGTTCTTCCAATAAAATGAGAAATGAGATGTTTGGTTCATAATGAGTTTGTAGATGTAGTTCCTACCTTCTTGTTTGCATTGAGCCTCTTGATGTGGAGTTGATGTTCCTCCCATGTTTATGCATTTATGTTGATGTTTCATGCATGATTGTGGGCTTCTAGTCTTGATTCGTTACCCCTTAATGTGTTTAAAGTGTCATTCGAGGACGAATGTTCCTAAGTGGGGGATAATTTAACGATCCTAAAAATGAATAAGTTAAACTAGAGCCTATCGTGTGTGTGTTTGAGTTTGGTGTGAGGTTTCTTGTTGTTGTATGTTGTCCCAAGCTTTCGTTGAGGGGTTTAGGGGTCTAACATCATGGTACGACTTCCCATGGACCACCCTAGGGGTCCTTGAGGAGGACCCTAAGCCTAACCCCCAAGACCCCTTGAAACCAAAGGTGTCACCAAAATCATTATTATTATTTCACTTTTATGCTTCAATCAGACCTATATTCGCATTTGAATGATACCAATCGAGATGGTGGTGTCCTAAGGATGAGGTTCACGCCCCATAGGTCCATCCATGGTTTGTGGATGGCCTCTGTAGGTCGAACCTTGCAGAAGCCTTGAAGACCAAGCCCTAGTCAAGAACCACGGACAGTCAGGACGGTCCGTGGACCCATCTACTGTCCGTGGATTGGGTCTGTGGTCCTCACCTGTGCAATTTGGTTTGGACACAGCTTGGGCAAGGGTCATTTGGTAAATTCATGTTAAGTCTTGTTTGGTTGGGGGACAGTTATTTTAAGTATTTTATAGTATTTTAAGAGTATTAAAACAGTAAAAACCTATTTTAGATTTCATTCTTCAAACTCCCCAAATCAAAACCCCTCTCTCTCAAAATATCTTCTCTCTAAAACTCCATTGAAGACCAAGAGAAGAAGATGACTTAGGTCTTGAAGAGGAGGGCTATTTGAGTGGATTTTCATGGATTTCATGTATTAAGGTATGGTGATCCTTCATCTAGGTTAGCTTTCATTCTAGAGTCAATTTCAAAGAAGTTTTCAAGGTTTTCAAATTTCACAAAAGCCCTAGGTTTTACTCAATCTCATGGGTTCTTGCATCAAACGACTTCAAATGATAAATTATGATTATATTGATGTTTAATTGATGATTTAAGATGAAAATACTCTATGAACCCATGATTTCTCTCAATTCCTAAATTGTGACTTTTGAAGTGGGTTCGTTGATTATGAATGAATGTTGATAGATTTATGCCTAGATTGATTTAGATTATTTAATTGTATCATCATCTATGCCTAATTATGGTGAATTGTTGGTGAATTGAGGATTTGGGATCATACCCTTGAAAGGGAAAGTTTGACCTAATTTCATGTTAAAGTAGAATTGTGCTTGAATTGTTGATCCACTTGAAAAGTGGAGGTGTTTACTTACTATGTACATTGTGATCATGGCCTTGAAGGCATAGTGTGAAGGATTGAAGTTTTATCATGATGTTGTATATATGAATGTGATGTGAAGGATATACATGTGATTTCAATGATAGAATGATGATCTTGTATAAAAGGTAAATGTGTTGTGATTGAAAGCATATTCTCACTAAACACTAATGAATGTCGTTGATGGAATGTGAAGGGTATCTATAATGTAATGTTGTATCTTGGATTAGTAGACTTAGGTGCCCTCTTCTTGATAGATGATATCTACGTTGAATGTGATCTCTTGAATTGGTTGGCTAAGGCATCTTTTTCTTGTATTGATGAATGTGATCATGAATGCAGTATCTTCACTTAGTAGGCTTAGGCATCCTCTTCTTGAAATAATGAATGTATCTTGACTTAATGTCTTAATGATCATGTATCGATAGGCCTAATGTTGGTAACTCTTTCATAAATGACTAATGAATGTGTTGATGACTTGGAATTGGTAGACCTAAGGTTGGTAGCCTTTTCATGAATGAATGAATGAATGTCTTGAGTTGGTAGACCTAATGTTGGTAGCCTTCTATAAATGACTAATGAGGTATTTTAGGCTACGACATGAACCGGTAGACTTAGTGATGGTAGCCATTCATGATGAGTCTAGAACCCAATGTAAATGTTTAACCTTGAAGCGGTAGACCAAATGGTGGAGGCCTTCTTCATGTGTGAGATGATGAACCTTGAATCGGTAAACCTAATGTGGTCGCCCTTCTTGGAAAGTGAATGAACTATCCTTAATGTACCTTGAATCGGTAGACCTAATGGTGGTGGCCCTTTGTTGTGTAATGTACCTTGGGTCGGTAGGCCTAATGTTGGTGGCCCTCTCCAGTACAACAATGTAATGTGAATGAACTACTCTATGGGAATGGAGGCTAAGCACCGAGTGGACATGGCTAAGATAGTGGCTCTCTCAATGTTAGTCTAGAGTCCAATGAACATCTTTCTTATCCCATAACTATGTTCCTATACATAGGATGCTTACTAGTTCTACCCTAGGCAAGTAGAACACCTTTCTTTGGTGTGGGGTTACATGACACCGGATTCCATGATTTAGCTCGATCTCATGGCCTATGTCGGTTCATTCCTATTCCCATCATGTGAGATATGCATTATGGTTTCTTGATGAGTTGTATAAAGTGTCGGTGGTAGTATGGGATGATATCCATGCATTGCACGAGTAGGCTTTGAGAGGGTCATAGTGAGTTCTCTAAGTCATAATGACTGAATGTATGATAGTCCTCAAAACGCATGAATGTGTCCTAAATGAACCTAATGAAGAATGTTGGCTTAAATGCTGAAATGTAAAGATGCATGTTATACTTGGATTGTATTTTGAGTTACTTCCTTGTCATGACTTATTGTATATGAATGTGCCTTGTCTAGGGTTAATTCAAAGGAGTACTTAGTATGAGTAGTAGTATGGGATGCTACCTGCACATTGCACAAGTATGACTTAGAGTTATCTTAGATGTTGGTCTTAATGTGATGATGTGATTCATGTAATGTTAATATCTCTTAAATGCTTTATTGTGTAAAGGTGGAAAGGATGAATGGTAAGTTCACTTTTGGTGACCTTAAGGTGGTACCTTATTGTGGGTGGTGGTATGGGACGCTATCCATACAATGCACAAGGTATAGCTTGAAGGTTACTTGAGGTGAAGGTTCGAGGTTAGGGTAAAGGTTTATATGTTGATCAAGTTCAAATATGAAAATGTGACTTGTATGTTGGTTGTGACTTATATTATGCCTCTTTTATAAATGTTCATGAAGTTTTACCAAATGGCATAAAAGCATGACTTTCAGACAAAAAGTCTCCTTTTAAGCATGTTTTTGCATGGTCATCATACTTAGTACATCTAATGTGCTAACCCCATTCTTCCCATTTTCTTACTAAAGTGTAGGGCTTGGAGATGTTGGTGTTCTATGCTTGATGGATAGGTTTCTAAGGTGCTTGAAGATGAAGACTTGGTGAGTCTTCATAGTTTAGAGGACAAAACCCATTATGTTCCTTTTATGTCTTTTAGTTTTTGTTAAGGCTTTTGTATGGGTTAAGTCCCTATGTTGTATTCAAAGTATTAGATGGTTTGAGACATAGTGTTCAAAGTCTAGAAAGTCTTCTACTTGCGTTTTAATGAAATGTCTTCGATTGTAAAGAAAGCTTTTAATTCTTCTCTATTTTCCTATGTTCTTATGTTCAACAATGTTATGAGGCTTGTATTAGACCTATTCAGGGTCGAGTACGCCGTGTTACAACTAGGGGCTGCTCTCTGGTTGTGAAAATCATACTTAGTACTTTATGTGCTAACCCATATTTCTTCATTCTTACCAAAGTGTAGGGTTTGGAGATGTGATGTCCTACACTTGGAAGATAAGTTTCTAAGGAGCTTGGAGCTAAAGATATGGTGAGTCCTCATAGTTCGAGGACAAACCTACTAGTTCCCTTATGTCTTTTATTTATGTTTCGAGCTTTTGTATAGGCTTAGTCCCAAAGTTTATTGAAAGTATCGTAGATGGTTTCAGACAAAGTATAGAAAGTCTCCCGCTTGCTTTTTATGAAAGATGACTTCGATTGTAAAAGAAAGTTTTAAATTACGCTTTATTTTCCTATGTTCTTATGTTCAAGAATTCTATGAGACTTGTATGAGACTTTTCGGAGTCTTGTACGTCGTGTCACTTTCGGGGTGTAGGCTCGGATCGTGACACCTAGTCCCTCACCCGTAAAGGTTAGAGAAAAGGCATTACTTGATTTGTTTAAATATGTTGATACTACTCGTGAGACTGGAAAGCACACACAGGTTAAAGTTGGTATTGTCAAGGGTGTTGAGGAGGGTGAGAGAAAGCGGGAGCAATGCATAATTGAGGTGGGTCAGTGTCAGTGCAGAAAGGATGAGGATATTATATTGGAGCGAGTCTAGAAGTAGGTAGCCGAAGCTTTGAGCTCGGAGGGTACTACTGATGGTGCACCCTAGATTGTTCTAGAGGGAGTTAATGATGGCACCACCCTTCTACGAAGGCGCACATTTATGCATTAAGGTCCCCACTGACGGACACACATGCCTATAGATATTTCTCAGTGCTTAGGCTCTAAAGGTTTTTCTTCACCTTCTACTCTTTCTTTTGATGTGCATTTACAACATTGCACATTACATTATGTGGAGGTGGGATGAATATTTTTAAGAGTGTAAGGATTAATTCTGAATTGCCCGAATACTCAGATCATGCCTTAGCATTTTCTTGCCAATGTTCTTTTCTCCCAAGGACTATTTAATTTATGTTGAACCGATATGTTTAGGATGTTGATTGTAAGAGTAGACTAGAAATAAAGGCATAATGGCAATATTGATAAAAATGATATCCCTCCAAAAAATTTGTGTGCTTTGTGATATATCTATGTGATTGATAAGTCAATTGTGTAAGATTTTATTGTGACATTATAGGAACTAATAGGATAACATGACTTAAGTTGAAACATGAAACTAATATAGTGATAATTTGATAGTGAAATGATGTATCATGTGTGTGAAAGATTATTTGTTCATTCACACACTATATGTCAATCTAGAACTGCCCTGTTAGTCTTTCTAGGATGATTTAATTTTTGATAAGGAAAGGATCATAGGCCATTGTTGACACTGGGTCTAGTAAGCCTAAAAACAACCAACCAAATGAAAATGCTTTCTTCGATCCAAATTGTTGAGACTAAATTAGACCATTCTTTTGATTTACCCAATTCACATTCCCCGTTATGATTGTTAACCTTTATTTTTGCCCTGGTCCCTCCTTGGAAATCGTGCACCTTAACTAAAGTTAAAATCCTAAGTTGAGGGTGACCACTATAAAGGAAATCAAGAAAATTTATTTTACTTATAATGTGTTAAACTTGGAGTTTTGCATGTTTCTTAAGAATTTTTGGTAGATTTGATGGAATTTTAATCTATGTTTGCAGAAAAGTAGGTTGTGACAGTCCGACAATGGAACTTAAGTGAAGCAGCTAATATTTGAAGACCTACGGGTCAACCTATGAGTCATAGTCCCTTCTATGAGCCGTAGAATTGACTCGTACATAAAGGTTGAAGATGATGGTGATATTTTGGCTAAGTATGGGGCAAGAAGAAAACTATAAGTCGTAGGTCTGCGTTGTAGAAAGAGTCAAAAATTGTGAGTCCCAGTACATTGAATGAAAAATTGCCAAGATGGACCGTACAAAGGTATATGAGTCATAGATCATGTTTGTAGGAAGAGTGCATATAACCTTTATATAATCTTCCTTCTACGGGCTTGGTCTACGAGCCATAGTTAAACCTACGAGTCTAGACCATAAATTGTAGACTTGACTAACAAAGCCTACTTTTCTAGGTTTCCTTTTTCTAGTTTATTTAGGATTAGATGTTTATAATTAGTCGTTTTATTTCTTATTTTTTTATTGTTAAACAATTGAATAATTTGTTTTTGGTTTTGAGAATTAGTTTGGTGAAAAATTTGTCCATTTTAATTCTTGAAACATCGGCATATAATACATCTTTTGTTCGTTAATTCAAGATTATGGAATTTAACACTCTAGTTGTAATTTCATGATTTATTTTAACAACCTCATTATGAATTTTGATAACTCAATCATGAGTAGATAAATACAACTAGGGTTGTGGAACCATAAGGAATTAACAAACTAGGCATAATAACTAGTAATTCTTGAATAGTGTTTTATATTTTTAATGTCTTCATGATAAAAAAAATTTAAAGGTGGCCAACGATATAAACCACTACATTCCTACTTGCCCGACCAAGGAAGTAACGAATGAGAAAAGTAATTAAACAACAGAGATTTGGTGACTACAACTGACATCTTATATCTTTGAACCACCGCTATGACAACTAATTTGGGGTAAGGGTTAGTAAAGCACACACCCATAGACCGACCAAGTTGCGTGGTAAAATCACTACTTGGGGCGACCAGCCACTTAGGAGATACCTAACATACCGACTTTCCATGTCAAACACTAGACAAGGCTACTACTATAAGGTTTATTGTGTTAAGGACTTGTGGGGAACACGTATACCATAGTTTTATCTTCTATTGATTCTACCAATATTTAATCATGTTTACTTGGTTATTCGTTACTGAATAAATCAATTGAACTTTTGTTTTATAAACCCCCTTTTTTACAGAAATAACCAGACTAAAATTAAAATTAACAACCAATTAGTCCAAGTCTAGACCTCATTCCTCGTGGAATCAACCCTAACCTCTGTTAGGTTCTTTATTTGAATAACAACCACTTACAATTCATTAGGGAGGTGTAATTTTAGCGTATCAGGGCCGCCATAGCGAGAACCTTCCAGCTACAGTGTCCTCTTCTATAGAGGAAGCAAGGCTGTTATAGCATCCTTCATCATCCCGAATATTCAAAGGGTGCATCAATGGCACCCCTTGGTCCAAAATCACATTTTTATCGAAATTTCTCCAAATCATTGTTCCTAAAGGGACCTACTTGTCACGCCTCAAATCCCATTAAGACAGACAGGTACCCAATACCCTAAATGCCCGAGAGAATAAACATGTAACATGTGCTTACTATTCATATACCTATGACAATCTTGTGACAAGTTCACATAGGATGTAGCGATACGAACCAACATAAGTTGACCCAAAACTTATATACAAGACTTGGTCGTTGAGGCCACAACTTGTTAAGACACAACTGAACCATATACACAAGTCTACAAATCCTCTAAAAGATAGAATACCTTAGAGTAGGTCGGGACAGACCCCGCCATACCCTTAACTATGATATAATACCAAAATGAATCTATCAACGACTCAGTAAAGCTCCGAATCAACCTGGAGCTCACCAAATGTAGCTGAGTGTCGTGCTCCTATTGAGGAGGGCAACTAGCTGGAGTACATGTTCCTGCAGCATGAAATGTAGCGTCCCCCGCGAGGGACGTCAGTACAAAAAAATGTACTGAATATGTAAGTCAATAACATATATAAAATAAGAGTTCGAATGAAACCAAGTATCAATATATGTGTGCATAAATCAGAACAGAAGACCACATTTGTTAACTCTTGTGGGATCATGTATATTACATTCTTGTCTTTACCTTTCTGTGTGTTATGATCTTTATAAGGCATGTGATACGAATGACCAGCTGATCAGTGGTAGAATATGATGACCCATGCTAGGCATTTTAACCCCTAGGATGCGGTCCTCATAATTACACAAATTGGGATTGGCCCATGCTAGGCTTTCGCCCCTGAGTTGCCACCCTTATATACCAATTGGGATCGACCATGCTAGGCATTTACCCCTAGGCTGCCACCCATAATTTTACAGATTGCTTCACTTGGATTCTTTAATCTTTGAGATTGTTGTTTTGTTGGTCATAATCATTTTTGAGAATTGGAAATATGGACCAGTAGTAGAAGACATGTAAATAATACTTCAAGGCAATAACAATGACATAAGGGACTATGTAACATCAATTCATTACTTGTGAGCTTAAATGACACAATTATCTTCAACAGACTCAGATGAGGATTCACCAAACTTGCTTTTGCAAATACCATTTCTATATCAGTACATATGAGGATAATTACACAAGTATAGAGTACTGAGCATATAATGAAGTAATTCTATACACTAAAGAGAGGGGGAAATATTGTTAGCTATTTGGAGATCGTACGCTGCCACTATGTTTCCTTTACTAGGAATAGAACTTAGGAAATTCACTTATTGATATTAACCGCAAGTATCAGATTTCATGTCGAAGAATATTGAATCGAATAGCCTTACATACCTTATCCTCTGACCAATACAACTATCATGATTCATCCTCCCCTTTTAGGTTTTAATCTACAATATAAGTCATGATAAACTAAAATTAGCAGCTATCACATCGTCAGCCCCGTAAAATAGTAGCTAACATTGACTGATAATGAGCCCATACAGCCCTTAAAATTATGTGTGTCACAACACCCTCATTGTATGCCCAATACATACATTATACATCCTTTTCTAAGATTACCCAAGCTGCACCAACAACAATAAACATAAAATTGCCTCAAATATTCTTTATTATACAACAAATTATTGAACTCACCACCCCATTGAGTTCTTTTATGACAGCACACCTATAATTCATCACTCAAACTCATACATAAGGAGTAAGAAAATGGAGCAGTCACCTTACCTCAATTTCTGCAACTTCTCCTTATAACTTGAATTCCTCTAGAACTTCAACTTCCCTTCACACTTAAACCAAAGAAGAAGAGAAAAGTATCTTAATAATTAAGGAAAGTGAGCAGTAGCTTGTGGGAACTTCTGCCTTCTACTTATAATGAGCATGAATAACATGTTTTCTAGTCTTCCATGGGATAATTAAGCTAAATCCATAGGTGTTTCTCTTACCTTGGTTTGCAAATATGAGGATTTCTTCAAGAACCCTAAAAGGAACTTTAAGGCTACTGTTTTAATCCTTAAGAGAAAAGAGGGAGAGAACTGGAGTTAATTCTCAATAATGTGTGTTAAAAATGAGTGAGAATTGCAGCCAATATATCTTATATTGAGCTTTCTTCACCCTTAAGAATATCCTCTAGAACCTCCCTTTTTGGTCCATTTTCAGCCATTAATTGGTCAAGTAGGTAATGCACCTGCTTATGTACATCAAGCAACTCAAAAGGTCAAACTAGATGATGCACCTACTTGCTTTCACTTGGGCTTAAATATATTGGGCCTTGGCAGATTTGGCTGCTGGGATTTAACCTTGACTTTTTTAACTAGATCCATATAGCTCAAGTAGGTGATGCACCTATTTGGTCCTTTGGACTGGTCAATTAGTCAAAGTAGGTGATGCACCTACTTGTCACCTACTAGCTTAGTTAAGTCAAGCAAGCAGCTCACTTATTTTATTCCATTTTCTAAATATTAATCTCTTTTTCTTTAACTTAGCACTTAACTTTCAACTTTAAACTCAATTATGACCTTATTGTCTCAAGTTTAAATACTTTCGTTGGAGTTATAACTTGCAGTACACATGCTGAAACGTGCAAGGCATCACATAACCTTCCGAGATAGTTTAAACCAACATTAATCATATAAGAAACATGGTCCCTCACCTATACTATAAGGCTATGTCAAGTATCACCAGAATAGAACAAGCATATGTGTAATACAGTTTGTTACACTACTACCAAAATATGCCAACATCTAGGGATTCTAACCTCTAAACGCTGCCCCAATCTAACTTTCTAACAAGGAAAACTCTTCACTCTCCCCACAATTTTATACCCATTTTTGGTCTTATTCATCACATTCTTACGCCCAAAACATTGTAGAAGTGTTTTGAAATGTAAGGTAAACCCGTATCTTCAACAATTTCAACAATCAAAGCAAAATCTGCAAAAAAAAAAACAAATCAATCCAAACTCTATTCTACTCAATCAATTCCTAGCATATAATAGTCATTATGTGTGGAATGAAGTAAGGAGAGTAAATATAGCAATCATTATCTTAGTCTGAATGTTCGGAACGTATTTTTTGGGAGAGAAAAAGTGAGTTTGAGAGAGTGAATGAGAGAAATGGGAGACAAACACATTATTCTTCCTCTTATGTTATTTTTTAATCGCGTCGAGTTTCTATAGAAGTTGGGAAGTCATTATAGGATACATCTATAGTGGCATTATTCCATTATAGCGGGATAAAACTGCGTGGGTGGGAGAAACTTATTTGTCTTTGTTTGTTTGAATTTCGTAACCCAATATACTTGAGTACATAGGATGTTATGATCTTCTATGGTTTGAGTAGAGTTTTATTCTTCTTGACATTGTCAAAAACTAGGTGATGATGTTTCCTAACTGGTTTGTTTTTTCTTCTGCCATGGTAATTGTTTGGGGATGAATAATGGATGAATTGAATCTATTATAACGACTGATATATCATTATTCAAAAGTCCCCTTGTGCAGAGTCTTGAAATTTTTTGTAATTCATGGTCAATTTAAGATTGGGGTGACATGAGAGATTTAAAAATTTGAAATTGATCCGGGTTGACGTCATCCCACCATAGCAGGAGTATTCCCGCTATGGCGGCACCTCTATAGAAATTCAGTGATGGCATACTCATAGAAGGGTAAAATATTTTAATTTGCATCCTCCTTTACTGTGGTAAAACAGACGAGGGTTACTCCAAAGCCCTCCTAAGCCACTCCAAGCTTAAGAACAATGGAGAGGAAGGATTTCAGTGCAAACAGGGTCAAAACCTATGAAATTTTGGTTTGCATTTGCCAGGATTCGCCCCTGATGGAGCTAGAAGCTTGTGTTCTGAGTTCTTCAGCAACTTCTTGGCGTCCAGGTAGGCTAAAATTTTAACGGATTAGTTAGACTTATATTTACTTATATATAATATCTTGTAGATTGTGGAGAGATTTTATGCATAGGTGATCTAAATAATGCTATCAAAGATACTTCATCCAATACTAAGTGTTAACGATCACTATGTAGTAATATAACCCAACTAAGTGAGTTCTGTTCGAGTCCCAAGGGAGTGATACGTAGATGAGAATCAATAGGTAAGTAAGAATATGCTCAAGTCAATCATAGCTAAGAACATTTACGAATAAAAATATTATTCAAGTCTAGGGTGACACAAGTGTCAAATATCAGGGGGGTTTGTTTGTATTATCAACTAAAACAGCAAATAATACGAGAATATGAATATGAAGACGGGTTCTTAGGATGTGATTGGATTATGGGCTAAGGTAAACAATAGGGTAATTGAAATTAATAGTAAATAGTTGAAAATCGGTGAATAAGCTAGACTTTAGAAGGGATAAACTTTCTCTCAAACAATTTATCCCGAATCAAATTGGTTTCTCTCGAACACCAATAAGCCACAATTAAGACCAGCCTTCGCCTTAGTCCATTCATTCTCTTGAGCTGAATGTGTGGAAAAGGGTTTAGGATTCACTCTCTCGAGGTGAATCGATGACAACCGAATACCCACAGATCATCGATTTAGTAATTTTGGTTTTAAAACCTCTCTTCAACAAGCCAAAAACACAAAGTTAAGATTGTATTTGCAACTACAACCCCATTAAATTCAACCACAATTACTGAACGAAATCACCTTTAAACAGCAAATAAATTATCAATTAACAATACCCAGCAGTTAAATCAACCCATTATCACATAATCACACCCCAAGAATTGGGGTTTTAGCTGGACATAGTAAAAAGGTAAAAATCATTACCAAGTTGTGTTTCCATCAACTGGTAGGATTGATATAGTCTTTACAAAGGTCTAAGATGAAAAATCTTCAACACCCACATCCAATTTCTTAGAAATGGAAATCTTCAAATCGTCAAAGCTAAGGAAAAGTGTCTCCAAAAACTCAGTTGTAAGTGCTAGACTTGAAAACTGAATAATAACACTGATAAAAACTGAATTGCCTACTAAACTAAGAATTTAAAAACGTATTTATAGTCGCCTAAAAATGTGCTGCAAAGGACCATTTGGCGCAGTTAGTCGGGATCGCCGATCCACTCGACGATCCGCCTTTTGGTCATTTTCATCGCCTTTCTGCTTTGACCTTTAGCATCTTCAAGTTCTATAACTTTGGGCGATGAAGCACTGCTTCGCGGAACCATTCGGTGACTCACTGACTGCTCCTTTCTATTATCTACTTAATTTTCCTTCAGGGCTTGGCACACTGGAACATTAGGCGAGGCCAAGGCTTTTCGGTGACTCACCCAATGGTTTAGGCGATCCTCAGGCCTTCTTTTCTTAATTCTTTCAGTTGCCTTGTTTCTCTTTGCTTATTAGTGTGCATGCTTTGTTCCTCAATCCAAATACCTAAAATTCAAGGATTTATATCGGTTATTGGCACAAAATATGCATTTGAGGACACTAAATCTATTAAAATGAAGCCCTAAATGAGTCCAAATCGTGGACTCATCAATAGGCCTTCGGGCACAGAGTTTGGATGGTTGAATGTGTAGTTAGTTATGGATTAGGCTAATGATGGACTTGGTTAGTTGATGTTTTCTTTGTTATAATTTCTAGATGGTATCCCAAGGAAGATGACTATGGGTAAAATAGGTTATGAGCAGGGATCGTTTAGGAAGGAATCCTTTGGGTAGGTGGTGGTTGTTTGTTTTCCATTTATGTTATATGTGCTTGATAACTGCTTCATTAGTATTGCATGCATCATATATGATTAAGGAAATGGAAGAAGTTTCATTTTAAATTGTTAATTATTGTCAATCACATGCAATTAGTGTGTTTACTTGGGTGTACAATTGTGATTTCAATTCATTGCTATTGTTATTGGGTTGTGTGATTGTTGGCTTACTCGAGTACCTTTCTTGGCATAGGATATCCCACGGTTGACTCGAGTACAATTCCTAGTACATACTAACAGTTAGCTAGTTAGCTAGGGTACTGATAATGCTCAAACTACCCTCTAAAACCAATTTAAAGAGTAAGTGATAGTTGTCAATAAAAATACTCAACTAAGAGTTGGGGTCGATCCCACATGGAATGGTATAACGATAAGAATTCAACGAAGAAATCAAGAATGTGAACTTATCCATTGTAGTAGGTTAGGACAAATGGGTGGGTAATTCCACAAAATTTACGAAAAGAGTTTGCATTATCAAAACTAATAATTAAACCAAAACTTCAGAAATTCAAATAATTAACAAGTAATCTAGGGGTGTGGGAATTGGAATCGATGTCACATAGAGGTACTTTTGTTGCTCAATAGTGCTAAATATTCATGGATAGGTTTGGTCATCTTTAATGACACTAATCTCCTTTAGACCTCAAAGCATCAATTCATAGAATCTCCTTTCGGTCTCATCTATGTGCATAACAACCGATTATCTTAGATATCTCTATTTCAAGCAGATTTAAGAGAAAATGGATCTGACCCGTAATCTCTTTTTCAACTAAACTATAGATATCAAACCTAAATTGCATGTATCAAACAAATTACCCACTTCAATCAATCTATTTTGAGCATCAACCAGAAATCAATAATAGGATTAAGTTTGAAACCTTAACCCATAAGTTAACCTCATGCTTAGTAGCCCAAATTCATGTTTGTATAGCAATAAAATAGAGAAAAATACAATACCCAATACTTTAAATAAACACCCAACAACATATTTTGTCACGACCAGGGAGTGTACCCCAAATGCAACACGGTGTACTCGACCCCAAAGGGGTCTTATACAAGCCTCATAGCATTTTTGAACATAAGAACATAGTAAAATATAGAAGAATTAAAAACTTTCATTTACAATCGAAGACATATTCATTAAAAAGTAAGCAGAAGACTTTCTAGACTTTGTCTCAAACCATCTAATACTTTGGATACAACTTTGGGGCTAAGCCCATTCAAAGACTATAAAACATACAATGAAAGACATAAAGGGAACATAATAGATTTTGTCGTCGAAACTATGAGGACTCACCAAGTCTTCATCTCCAAGCTTCTTAGAAACCTATTCCCCAAGCATAGAACACCAATATCTCCAAACCCTACACTTTAGTAAGAAAAGAGGGAGAATGGGGTTAGCACAATAAAGTACTAAGTATGATAGCCATGCAAAAACATGCTTAAAATGGATATTTATTTGAAAGTCATACTTTTATGCCATTTTGGTAAAACTCCATGAATATGAGTAAAAGAGGCATAATATAAGTCACAATCAACATTCAAGTCATATTTTCACATTTGAAGATAATCAACATAAAACCATTACCTTTACATTAGCCTTCACCTCAAGCAACCCTCAATCTATATCTTGTGCAATGTATGGGTAGTGTCCCATAACAACACCCACACTAAGGTACCACCTTAAGGTAACCAAAAGTGAACATACCATTCATCCTTTCCACCTTTACACAATAATGCATATAAGAGACATAAACATTACATGAGTCACATCATCACATTAAGACCAACATCTAAGGCAACTCTAAGTTATACTTGTGAAATGTGCAAGTAGCATCCCATACTACTACTCACACTAAGTACTCATTTAAAGTCACCATAGACAAGGTACATTCATATACAATAAGTCATGACAAGGAAGTAACTCCTAATACAATCCAAGTATAGCATGCATCATCTCAATTAAGCATAAGTCACAATCTTCATTAACTTCATTACATTAAGAGCACCTTCACTCATTAGACATTAGATCAACATTCTTCATTAGAATCATCAAAAGAGCCAATTCATTTAATTTAACATTATAAAGGAACACACCATGACTCCTCTCAAAGCTTACTTGTGCAATGCATAGATGGCGTCCCAAACCACCACCCACACTAAGTAGTGTATCCTTGAGAATCCATAGTTCATTAACATTATTGTGGGGGAAAGCCTTAACCAACATAGACTATGTGAGCTTGACATGGAATCACGAGGTCACCCTCACCGGATAAACGGATTCTTATTTGCCTAAGGTAGGACCATCGTTTTTATAGTTTAAGTGGATCCACTAGCTAGACCTATGTGGGCATATAGTTATGGGATAGGAAGATTGCTACTAGATAACCCGCCTGAACTCACGTGAGGGCATCCATCTCAAGAGATTGTTACTAGAAACCCCGCCTCAACTCACGTGAGGGCTTCCATCTCATTTCAAATCCACTCGATGCTTGGCATTATTCCCCATGGAGTACATGACATTTATAACATTCATTCATTATGGGATAAGATATTGTTACTAGATACCCCACCTCAACTCACGTGAGGGCAGCTATCTCAAACCCAACATTCATTAAAATGGGATATAGGGATTGTTACTAGATACCCCGCCTCAACTCACGTGAGGACATCCATCCTAACCCAATATTCATTCATTGGAATGCTCCTAAATTCAAAGATGAGAATAGCCATTCACCTAAGAATCCCCTTACTGTAAGAAAGTCTTTTCACAACAAGTCATTATCATTCATTAGAGTACAATTGAGAATAGCCTTTCAATTAACCCATCATCACTAACATTATCATAGAAACTTCATTCAAATTCATTCATAGTGTGTATGTGAGAATAGCCTTTCACATATCATCATCATTCATACAATAGCCTTCTAAAGCATGTTCATAATATATTCATTTAGATCATACACATACTTCATATCATAATCATACATAGTAATTAAACACCTCCACCTCAAGTGGATCAATAGTTCAAGCACAATTCTACTTTAACATGTAAATTAGCCATAACTTGCCCTTTCAAGGTCATGATCATAAGTCACCAACAAACCTTTGATCTATCATAATTAATACACACATAATGATACAATTCAATAACCCAAAGCAATTTAGACAATTTCCATTCATAGGCATTCATAATCATCAAACACACTTCATAAAGGTACAATTTAGGAATTGAGAGAATTCATGGGTTCATAGAGTATTTTCATCATAAATCATCAATTTAAACACTAATACAATCATAATTTGACATTAGAAACCTCTTGAAATCATTTGAAGAAAGAACCCATGAGACTGAGTAAAACCCTAGGTTTTTGATAACTTGAAATCACCTTTGAACTGGCTCCTTGAATGAAAAGTTAGACAAGAATGAAGACTACCATACCTTGCTATTGATTACCCACGAAATTTGAGGAAGAAAGACCTTGAATCCACAAACCCTATCTTCAATGGCTCCCTTCTTCTTCCTTTAGTTTAGAGAGAGAATTTTGGGAGGGAGAAGAACTTTGGGATTTTGATTTGGGTGTTTTGAATAAAGGAGTAAATGAAGTGTTTTAATACTTGAAACTATTTATATTTATGATATAAAGCATTTAAAATCAACCCCACATAATAAAACATTAAAAAAAATTACTTGAAAACCTCTAACTTGGGCAGCCCCGTCAGGGACCAAGTCCACTTCTACGGTCTATGAAAAGGGACCACGTCCTGTGGTGGTGCCCGTGGTCCTCTAGGAAGTGTGATCACTTGCCTTTCCAAGCCCCAAGATGCTAAGGCATCTTCACGGCCACTTCTGCGGGTCGTGGTCAAGACCACTGACCGTGCAGTGGTCCGTGAAGTTTGGGCAATAGCTTGGCCAAAGTGCCTTGCCTCACATGCCACCAAGTGACCTTCACGGCCACTTCTACGGACCGTGGTCAAGGCCACTGACCATGAAGTGGTCTGTGGATTTGGGACAGTGCTTGGCCTTTGGCTTAGGCCTTGCCCTCTTGGCCTAGCACTTTCCCTTGCAACCCTTAACCAATATTAAAAAGGGTCTTTCAACTACGGAGTCTATCACGTACCTTGACGTTGACTCACTAAAGTCCATCAAACAAGGCTCGGGACAATATTACACAACATGAAACCTCATTACAACCTCAACACAAAGTCGTTAGGCACTAGTTTCAGTTATTCATTTAACGGGTTGTTACATTATCCCCCATTTAGGAACATTCGTCCTCGAATGACACTTTTAAACACATTAAAGGGGTTAACGACTCAAGACTAGCAGCCCATCAATCATAACATATCAATATAATGCATAAACCATATGAGGAAACATCAACTCCACACCCATAAACTCAATGCAATAAAAAGAAGTAGGAAATACATCCACCAACTCATTATGCACCAAAACATCTCATTTCTCATTTCAGTGGAGGAACTTCCTTCTCCAAATCACATCATGCTCATGATCATAACATTATTAGGTAATTATGCAACTCTTTCGAGAATACATTCAAGCATGTACAACAAGTCAACTCATGAAACATTTAGACAACTCATTATAGATGCATATTTAACATGAGGAACACAATCATGAAAACTCATTTTCTCAAATGAACATAAATTCCATTAAAACATTCATATCATAAGGAGATAATGGAAACTCATTTTCACACATGACTCCAAAACATGAAACAAGCTACAAGGAACTCTTGGTCTCATGCTTGAATAGGAATAAAAGAACGTGACAAAGATATCAAAATTCACCACAACCTACTATTCAACATACCATCCCCCACTTAGGAGAAATTACAACTAAGGCTAACATGAAAACAACATAGGAACCTCAACAAGACATTCATTACCATAACGAACCATCAACATACCGGAGCTTTTAAACTAAAAAGGTCCTCATTAAGCAACTCTTGCTCACAACAACTTTACCAACACCACTCAAGGTCTCATATGAGTCTACCACATCGGGTCTAAACACCTCAAACTCACTACACCTCATAAGGTGAGAATCAAGCAAGCCTAACTCATGAACATCAATGACACTCAACCACCTTGCCATTTAAGCACATTATCTCCCCCCAGGGGTAAGCCTATATCACTTCCTTCAATTCTAAGGTCGGATCAAGACATCACTAAACCTTCACACTCATCACACAAGGTGATTCTAAACCAAGGTAAATTACACTTACACCCTTATTTAAGAAGTCTACTCACTCAACACATCAACACATTTATAAAACACTTCATTCCTCAAATCTTTCAACTTACCTCCAAATTTATCATAACTTTCTACCAACAACACACATAACCATAGAGCAACCCATTCATACTAAAGTCAACATCACAATATATCATCTCAACTCTATCAAGTCACATAGCCATAGTTGGCATCACAATCAACCTTTTCTTTCCCTCAACCCTTCTAGCATACTCCTTTCAAGTGGTCAAACACTGAAGACCATCGGATAAGGAACAAGAGAGAGACATTATAGATTACTCTATGGCACGACTTGAAGAATGAAGAAGTGAAACATTCTTAACACCCAATAGCCTCCTATTCATAATGTGGCGCGCTTCACATAATGAACAAGACTCTACTAGATGTGGTTTGAGACAACCAAAGGCCATTTCAAACTCTTGTGCTCTGATACAATATTTATCACGACTCGGGGGTACACCCCGGATGTAACACGGCGTACTTGACCCCGAAAGGGTCTAATACAAGCCTCATAACATTCTTGAACATAAGAACATAGGAAAATATAGAAGAATTAAAAACTTCATTTACAATCAAAGACATTTTCATTAAAAAGCAAGCGAAAGACTTCTACACTTTGTCTCAAACCATCTAATACTTTGAATACAACTTTGGGGATAAGCCCATACAAAGACTCTAAAACATACAATTAAAGACATAAAGGGAACATAATGGATTTTGTCCTTGAAACTATGAGGACTCACCAAGTCTTCATCTCCCAACTCCTTAGAAACCTATTCCCCAAGAATAGAACACCAATATCTCCAAACCCTACACTATAATAAGAAAAGGGGGAGAATGGGGTTTGCACAATTAAGTACTAAGTATGATAGCCATGCAAAAACATGCTTAAAATGGACATTTATTTGAAAGTCATGCTTTTATGCCATTTTGGTAAAACTCCATGAATATGACTAAAAGAGACATAATATAAGTCACAATCAACATTCAAGTCATACTTCACATTTGAACATAATCAACATAAAATCATTACCTTCACAATAGCCTTCACCTCAATTAACCCGCAAGCTATACCTTGTGCAATGTATGGGTAGAGTCCCATACCACCATCAACACTAAGGTACCAACTTAAAGTCACCAAAAGTGAACTTACCATTCATCCTTTCCACCTTTACACAATAAAGCATATAAGAGAAATAAACATTACATGAGTCACATCATCGCATATAACCAACATCTAAGACAACTCTAAGTTATACTTGTGCAATGTGCAACTAGCATCCCATACTACTAGTCACACTAAGTACTCCTTTGAAGTCACCATAGACAAGGAACATTCATATACAATAAGTCATGACAAGGAAGTAACTCCTAATACAATCCAAGTATAGCATGCATCATCTCAATTATGCATAAGTCACATTCTTCATTAACTTCATTACATAAAGAGCACCTTCATTCATTATACATTAGACCAACATTCTTCATTAGCATCATCAAAAGAGCCCATTCATTTAATTTAACATTATAAAGGAACACACCATGACTCCTCTCAAAGACTACTTGTGCAATGCAGAGATGGCGTCCCAAACCACCACCCACACTAAGTAGTGTATCCTTGAGAAGCCATAGTTCATTAACATTATTGTGGGGGTAAGCCTTAACTGACATAGACCATGTGAGCTTGACATGGAATCTCGGTGTCACCCTTACCGGATATAGGGATTCCTACTTGCCTAGGGTAGGACCATCATTTTTATAGCTTAAGTGGATCCACTAGCTATACCTATGTAGGCATATAGTTATGGGATAGGAATACTGCTGCTAGATACCCCACCTCAACTCACGTGAGGGCATTCATATCAAGAGATTGTTACTAGAAACCCCGCCTCAACTCACGTGAGGGCTTTTATCTCATTTCAAATCCACTTGGTGCTTGGCATTATTCCCCACGGAGTACATGACATTCATTACATTCGTTCATTATGGGATAAGATATTGTTACTAGATACCCCACTTCAACTCACGTGAGGGCATCCATCTCAAACCCAACATTCATTAAAATTGGATATAGTGATTGTAACTAGATACCCCGCCTCAACTCACGTGAGGGCATCCATCCCAACCCAACATTCATTCATTGGAAAGCTCATAAATTCAAATATGAGAATAGCCTTTCACCTAAGAATGCCCTTATTGTGAGAAAGTCCGTTCACAACAAGTCATTATCATTCATTAGAGTACAATTGAGAATAGACTTTCACATATCATCACCATTCATACAATAGCCTTATAAAGCACGTTCATAATACATTAATTTAGATCACACACACATATACTTCATATCATAATCATACATAGTAATTAAACACCTCCACCTTTCAAGTAGATCAATAGTTCAAGCACAATTCTACTTCAACATGTAAATTAGCCATAAATTGCCCTTTCAAGGCCATGATCATAAGTCACAAACAAACCTTCAATTTATCATAATTAAGACATACACAATAATATAATTCAATACTCCAAACCAATTTAGACAATTTCCATTCATAAGCTTTCGTAATCATTAAACCCACTTCATAAAGGTACAATTTAGGAATTGAGAGAATTCATGGTTTCATAGAGTATTTTCATCATAAATCATCAATTTAAACTCTAATACAAGCATAATTTTACATTAGAAACCTTTTGAAATTGTTTGATGAAAGAACCTATGAGGTTGAGTAAAACCCTAAGTTCTTGATAACTTGAAATCACCTTTGAATTGGCTCTTGAATGAAAAGTTAGACAAGGATGAAGACTACCATACCTTTCTATTGATTCCCCACGAAATTTTAGAAAGAAACACCTTGAATCTACAACCCTAGCTTCAATGGCTCCCTTCTTCTTCTTCCTTGATTTTAGCGATAATTTTGGGAGGGAGAAGAACTTTGGGGTTTTGATTTGGGTATTTTGAATAAAGTAGTAAATGAAGTGTTTTAATACTTGAAACTATTTATATTTATGATATAAACCATTTAAAATCAACCCCACATAATAAAACATTAAAATAAAATTACTTAAAAACCCCTGACTTGGGCAGCCCCGTCAGGGACCAAGTCCACTTCTACGGTCCGTGAAAGGGGACCACGGCCCGTGGTGATGCCCATGATCCTCTAGGCAGTGTTCTCCCTTGCCTTGCCAAGCCCCAAGATACTAAGGCATCTTCAGACCACTTCTACGGGTTGTGGTCTAGACCACTGACCGTAGAGTGGTCCGTGAAGTTTGGGCAGTAGCTTGGCCAAAGTGCCTTGCCTCCGATGCCACCAAGTGACCTTCACGGCTACTTCTACGGAACACGGTCAAGGCCACTGACCTTGAAGTGGTCTGTAGACTTGGGACAGTGCTTGGCCAAGGTTAGGCAAGCCTTGCCTTTGGCTTAGGCCTTTCCCCCTTGACTTGGCAGTTTCCCTTGCAACCCTTAACCAATATTAAAAAGGGTCTTTCAACTACGGAGTCTATCTCATACCTATTTGACTCACTAAAATCCATCAAACAAGGCTCGGGACAACATTACACAACAAGAAACCTCATTACAACCTCAACACAAAGTCGTTAGGCTCTAGTTTCACTTATTCATTTCACGGGTCATTACATAATTGCTCCCCTATAATCATGCAAGGCATCAATTGACAATTATTCATGGTTAATCCTATTGTTGCTTTCTAGTTATGATGTTTAGTTGCTCATATTCTCAACAAAATAGTAGTGAAACATTTACGAAGAATCAAAGATGAAAAACTTATGATAATGAAATTCACTCAGTTTTGTAAGAACTGAAACTTTCAATTAAAAGGTTGTTTAATTATACAAAGATAAGAAAAATCAAGAAAGCAGTCGTCTTTTGTGATAAAAAAAACTTGTCTAAAAACGTGAATAATCATGATAATAAAACCCCAAGTAACTATTTATAGTCTTAAAAGTGAATCCCAGTCAATGTAAGAAAGTGATTGAGTCTTCTTCATTCACAGGAGGGTAAACAACCCGTTAAAGTCTTCATGGTGCGTTAATCCCTCCGTGGTCTTTCACTTGGACAGATTTGTTAACTTTTATTCCATCCTCTCATGAGCCACTATACGGCCATATAGGTTACCATGAGTCGTCCTCAGTATCGTTCACTTGTCCTTCAAAGTTGACTTTGACTTGGTTTAGTTTGAACTTCACAGACATCCTAGCCTTGTAATAGAGGTCACCACGGACCGTACAGGGTCTAGTTCACTTTCACATGGCTTTTTCCTCTTCCAGATTACCTTCACAGTCAGATTCACGGACCGTACAAGGGTCCACCATTCGTATAGCCATCCGTCATCAACTATTTCACTTTCATTTCAAGCTTTTGTCTTTCAACTACTCTCAAAACCTCTTTTCCTGTACATTAAATTTAAAAACATCATATTGAAAAAAGCATGCTTGGTTACTTGCAATAATCCTTTGTTTTGGGCATCGGAGATGTCATAAGTTCACGGCACATCACTCTATCTACATTAAGCAAATACAAGTCTTTAGGGCATAACTGAGCTAATCAGACTTCAGCAACACACAATTAAGGCAAGACAGAATACAAACAAGTATTAAATTTCAAGTTTTAACCTTCACAATCAATTTTCCCAATTTCAGGCACAAAATTAACTATATTAACTTATGGGCATTGTCCAATACAATACATTAAGCACTACCCACACAAATTAAACATCAAGATAGCAATAATAACACCAATCCCATATCAAAAGGATCAATTTCTAGCTCAAATAACAAGATAGGATTTGAACACCAACCTTAGAGACGACATCAAAGCATAAAATCAAGGGAACTAGGGTTGGGATTGATATGCAAGCACTTCATTACACTTCAAGCAAGTAGAATCAAGCTATTGAGGTCACCAAAATATGGGTATTGGGAGTTTAGGAGTGAAATAAGCACAAAGAGATGAAAGCTCTTCTTTTTAAACTTGAAAAGACTCTTGGCATATATAACTCAGACCAACTCAGTGAACTGCGACTAACATCGTCGAACGCATTCAGTGAATCATTGAAGGATCTTAAGCTCGTCAATGATACCTGAACGAATACCAAACCTTAAGGTTGATTGGCAAACTCAATGGAGTTTGCTTAGTGCACTTCGGCGGATTGCAAATTGGAGCTTTGATCACCAAAGTTGACAATAAACTTTTTCAAAATTTTCAGCCTAGAAGGAGGACATAATGATGTGCGCACAATGCTTTCAGTGAATCACTGACTTGGTTTTGGCATCGCCTAAATTACCTTTATCACCTTTTTAACTTGTTTTCAACATGCACTCACAACACACGTTATTGAAAGCAATAAAATAAAAGTTGGGTTGCCTCCCAAGAAGTGCCTTATTTAATGTCGTGGCATGACACAATTTTTACTGAACATACGGCTGCTTGATTGATACTGAAAGGGAAGTAAGCGTTTGGGTCAAGGTTGAGAAGTCATTTTTCAAATCCTTCAACACCTTTTCAGACCCTTCAACCTTCTTAAGATCCTTGCTAGCATTTCTTCCGTTTGGTTTCCTTTTGGACTAGCTAGTTCTTTTAATTTGGGAAGGTCATGTACCTATATTTTTTAGCTTCCCTATCTCTCCAGTTTTCATCTTGATCTCTCCAATCCCTCCAACCATTTTCTCTTTACTTATTCCAACATTGGTTCCCACCCCTATTTTGGGTAGTTAGGATGAGAACCCCCCAATTGATTTCTCAAATAGTTCACTTTTTCATTACATAATGCCTCAAACTTGGTATTCCCCGAGCACTGTCCACTGCTTGAACCAACCACATTTACCATTTTTGATCCACCTCTCATGACATGTTTGGATAGCAAATCGAGTTGGATCATCATTTTAGCTATATTTTTATCACGCTCACGATCCTTATCCATTTTCTCTTTGCTTATTCCCCATTGTTGAGAAGACATTTGATCCTCTATAGTATACCATGCTCGGTTCACTTTTGTTATATCATCTAGCAATAATATTGCTACATTAAACGGTTGTCACATTAGCCCTCTTTGGATAAGTTAGCCAAGCCCTTGTTGACTGAATCAAGGCTATAATAAAAGTATTACATCAACAAACTGTCTAGAACACCATGTGTTGGAAAGCCGCAACCAAGTCTCATGTAGAGCCTCACCTTAAATCCTTTTGAAATTTTGGATGATATCCTGGAGTTTGACCATTTTCGAGGGAAGAAAGAACCTTCCTAAGAATTCTTCGGTCAACTCCTCCCAACAAGTAATAGAATCATATGGCAGCTTCGCCAACCATCTTGTGGCTTTCCCAGTCAAAGAGAACGGGAATAATCTCAATCTTATGAACTCTCGTGATATGTTCTTGAACACGAACAATCTATATATCCACGAATTTTTGAAGGTTTTCATGAGAGTCCTCATGAGCCAATCCTCCGAACATTCATCTTATTTGGAGTTGTTGTAGCATTGTTCCAGTTACATGGAAAACTACCCTCCCTATTATAGGGGGTAACCATATAGTTATGTTAGTTGCAATGACATTCATATGCATATCATTTGCATCGCCCATGTTGTCATTTTGGCCAGAGTGGCTATCATTGTCACTACCCTTTATCACTCATATCTAGGCCTGCAAATCTACAACACGACATTGCCAAGCAACAAACTACTACAATACAATAAGTTTACAAGATAATTTCACTAATTGAATTCTTAGCCACCATTCTCCGGCAGTAGCACCATTTTCGATAACACTCAAACTACCCTCTAAAACCAATTCAAAGGGTAAGGATCATTGCCAATAAAAATATTCAAATAAGATTTATGGTCGAATTTCAAATGGTAAAACGATAAGAACTCAACTAAAATATAAAGAATGTGAATTTATCCATTATAAAAGGTTAGGACAAATGGGTGGATCCATAAAATTTACTAAAAGAGTTTGTATTTCAATGTAACAATTAAATTAAAACTTCAGAAATTCAAGCAATTAACAAGTAATCTAGGGGTGGGGGGATTGGAATCGATGTCACATAGGGGTAATTTTGTTGCTCAATAGTGCTAAACATTCATGGATAGGTTGGGTCATCTTCAATGACACTAATCTTCTTTCGATTTCATAGAATCTCTTTTCAGTCTCATCTATGTGCATAGCTAAACAACACATTACCTTACAATATCCCTATTTCCAGCAGATTTAAGAGCAAATAGATCTAACCCATAATAATTTTTTCAAGCAAACTATAGACATCAAACATAAATTGCATGTATCAAACTAATTACCCGCTCCAATCAATCCTTTTAGAGCACCAATCGGAGATCAAAAATATGATTAAATTTGCAACCTTAACCCATAAGTTAACATCGTGCTTATTAGCCCAAATCCATGGATGAGAAGCAATAAAATAGAGAAAATACAGTACCCACTACATTAAATCAACACTCAATCTCATAATTGCACCCCTAGACTTAGA
This sequence comes from Solanum stenotomum, assembly GCF_019186545.1. NCBI lineage: Eukaryota > Viridiplantae > Streptophyta > Magnoliopsida > Solanales > Solanaceae > Solanum > Solanum stenotomum. The sequence continues at coordinate 39,113,728 of NC_064289.1, read as the reverse complement.
GTTTTAGCCACCATAAAAAAAATAAAGAAATTATTCCTATCATGATAACATCCATGGGTATGATGAAATTAAGCAGAAATAATCAACACCTACTTTGATTTCAATTGCAAAAGTAGAATTGAAAAAGTAAAATTGAAAATTAAAAAAATAGAAATGATCTTCAGAAGGTAAAAATATTCAGAACTCGAATTCTATCTTTTGGAACTATGTTTTACGAACTCAGAACTCCCTTTTTTCTCTCTCCTTTGGGCTATTTATAGTTTCCCAAAATTTGGCCCAAACTTCACTTAATGACGAACTCGGTGGCGTTAGTCGGGCTCACCGAATTCGTTAGATCGTCGTCTATTCTTCAGCTCGCCTTTCATTTTCTTTAGGCTTCATGTATTTGAACCTCAGTTGGTGACGTCGCTTGTGTGAATCTTTCACATTCGACGGATCACAAAATACCACCTTTATTCACCTTTTAAGCCTTCACTTTGCATCCAAGTACCGTCACTTCTACAATGGTCATAATGTTTTTCCTTTAGATTCGAGGAATCACCGTTCCTCTTTTAGTTCGTCGACCTGCTGCAATTAATTCAACTTATGAGTAGTTTCACTTTGGGTGAGGTCATGTCAATTGGGCGATTCACCCTTTTGGTTAGGTGACTTCTAGTGTGAAGTTTACACTTCTTTCAATTGTGTTTTAGCCTTTCTTCCAAGTATTCATCCTTGCCAAGCCTCTAGCATTCACAATTGCAAATAATCAAAATATTGTTAGAATAAAACATAATTTGGCATTGAGGAAACTAATTATTGAACTAAAAAAAGCCTAAAATGAGTGTAAATCTATCACTCATCAAGTACCATGTCTGTTACAGGTATATCCATATATGGTTAGCTCGAGTACCATGCGTGGTACATACCACACCTGGTACAGGAATATCTATATATGGTTGGATCAGGTACTACGTAGGTATATACTAAAGGTTGGATCGGGTATCACACAGTACATTAACTATTTGAGTGTGGGTTCTGTGAACTAGGATTACTTTTCATAATGTGACTATTGCATGTTGGTCCGTGAGTAGGCTAGGTTCTTTATTGTGTTGTATCTATCAAATACTGGCCCCTCAGGGGACAAGTTGGTGTATTTAAATGTTGGGGTGATTTTTGAGTACAACGAGATTGCATGTTAAATAGTTTAAATGATGTTTTAGGGATACTTGGTGGTCCAAGTTACTTCAAAGATGTGATGAATCAGGTATGGATGATTGTCTTTATTTTTTGATACGTCTTGTGTGGTTGTTAATTCAGGTTGAGTAAGTTTTGCAGATGGTCCACTAAATTGCTAAGGGTTAAGGGCTAGGGTGTTAGCATGAGAGTTTCATTGAAACAGTAGAAGCGTTTTGGTGTTGGTAAAATGAGTGTTTTTGAAAATTTATAGATGATATAAGGGTTAGGTGGTGATCTGATATGATAGTTGGATGGCTTAGATGGTGGAGTTGGCACGAAATTAGGTGGGGTGACTTGAGATAGATCGTTTATGAGTTCCATGATAATACTACTTATAGTAAGAGTGGTGAATGAGTGTGTCGGGTCCTAATTTTATTTTCAAGTTTCATGTTTTTTTATTGTTTACATTATGTTATGTGGTGGATTTGGGTTGATCATTCTTGCCTACCAATATGTGTTGTTTGTACTGATACTACTCTTGTTATACCACTTGGTATACTTTGGTTATAGGATCAATTATGCTTCTTAGGTGAAGACGAAGATGATCTCCGACAGCTTCTACTCCTCTTTCGATATGGTGATAGTTGTGTCATATTTCTTTATTAATTGTGTACTCTCTTAGAAGCCCTCTTACCTGTTTAGACTACTTCTTTCGGGAGGGTTCAATGTATTCTTTACAAAAGCACTTTATTTGATCAAGTTTGGGAGTCATTCTATATTTAAAATAGGGTGATTAATTTATATTTGTTCACTTTTGCTTTGCATGTTTTAAATTGGGTGTATGGGTGTTCTCCTATCTAGGTGTTAGAGTAGGTGTCCGCCGTCCCAATAACTTCGATCGTGACATATTCATATCAATTATAAGTTGAGTAGAATATTTTTTTTTATCTTTTTTCATATCCGACTTGACCCGTTTATTTCCCACCTCCAATCACGACTAACTTAATTCACATATTATAATAACATGTAACTCATTTGCAAACTAAACTAGTATAGCCCTCAGTACTTTGTTGGATATTAATATTAGCAACAAAAGATTATTATGTTTGACTAATATAATTAATTTTCATCAAACAGAAAATATTTTACTAAGGGGGTGTTTGGATAAAAAAAATTGTGTGACTTAAAAGTCAAAAGTCAAAAGTCAAAAATTATAAGTCAAAAGTTATAAGCTAGTTACTTTTGATTTTTCGTCCTTTTTAAGCCTAAAGTAAAGTGTATCTTTACCAAACACCTCTAGAAATTAAAAAGTACTTAAAAGTTCAAAAATTTTCTAAATATAAGTCAATCCAAATATATTGCAAACAAATACTTTTTTCATTTTTATTTATTTATCTAATTTTCGTTTAACACAAAATTTAAAAAAAGAAAAATTTTTACTAACCTTAAACTAAATATACATAAAATATACTAATATATTTTTAAATTTTAAATATATCACGTAAAAAAAATATAATTAAATAATTAGTGAAAAAGAAAAAAAATGATTGAAAATATAAATAAAGCAAACAGATTGAAATGGAATGAGTATTTCAGTTGAACCAGGGTCAACTTCATGTAGACCCCATCCCATTTGATTTTACCAAGAAATGCTGGTGAGTGATAAATCAATCACTCAAATCAAAGCATTATGATTATGGGACCATTTAGCAATATGAGAGACCAAAGTCTTCAATGCCGTGATAGACGTCTGTCGTTTTAAATTTTTAATTTTTATTACGGAAAATATAATTGGCAAGATAGATTTTTGGTACGAAATGACATGAGCAATAAAAATCAGGTATTTTTGTAATTTTGGTGAAAAATTAAGGGCATTTGGATAAATTCATTTATGTCGTGTACCTAAATTACCTTCAAAAGTAAAACCACTTTTAATACTTTTAAGAAAAATTTTATTATGTGTGAGGCACACTTATTACGTGCCAGACAATACTTGTATGAGATCTTTTCATATTTTACCAGGTGGAAATTGGGTCCCACTAAAAAAAAAGCTAAAAAGGCTCCATTTCTTTATTATTTTTCTCCAATTCCATATATTCTTCTTCTTTTTCGTTTCTTTTTGTAATTTTATTATTTTTCGTATTAATTAGTTTATTTATCAAATGCTGAAATTTAATTATTTTTAGTAGAATTAGCCGTGATTTAGTTTGGATGATTTTTTTATTAAATAAATTAATTTGATTTTCGAAATGTTGAAATTAAGTCAAATTAATTAAGTCAATTTTTTTATCACTTTAATTTTATTTTTATTTTTTTCTATTTGGTTTTGGACGATTAGAATATATATGATAATGTAAGAAATTGATCTAATTATATATAGGATCCTTCAAAAAATGTATGCATTATGTAAGAATTTAATTATTTCTAAGAAATATGATAAATTCGTTCCAACGATTTTATTTTTTTACAAAAAGTTAAAAATTTAGTTGTGATATACTATGTCTTGATGATGCTTGATTTAAATAAAAATAATCAATTAAAAAGACATGTAATTTTGAACATGAAAATTCATTCTTGACATTCTTAAAATTAAAATATAAATTAAAATACGAAGTAAATGCAAATAACTTGATTATTAAAAAGAGAAATACATGAATAGAACAAAGAATTTTTTTAAAAAAATATTTATAACATTTTTTTTTAATTTTAAAAAAATTTATATATGATGTAAAAAGTTATATTAAAAAATCAACGTATAATCTTTTATAAACAAACACAAAACAAAATATCTAAATTCTCATATTTCGTATATATCATTCTATAAAATATGTACAGAAAACTAAAAGGTTCAAGAAATTAATACGCAAAATTTTACGATTTTTTTATTTGTAATTTCATTACCTTCAATTTCTTCCATTTCATTCAAAAATTAATTCGAAATTTTCTCGTCACATTCACTTTATTTTTTCTCTCAAATAAATAATACCATAAAATATGCATATTAGACATTTTGGGCAAGTCTTAAAATTCTTTATAACTCTGTCAAATGAAGTAACGTAGAGGAGGAAAAAAGAAAGTCGAAGGAATTTTTTTAAAAATGAATGAAAAAGAGTAAGAAGATAGAAAATGAAATAGTTAAGGTATGGGTCCCATTTGTACATTTGGCGGCCAACAAAAGCCTCATACAAGTGGTTTTGTGTTTTGGAGGGAAATACACGTGATTTTGGAGCCAAAGGGACATTCATCATTTATTTGTGTCTTGGCAATTCGGGCCAAAATTCTGTCTTGCCAATTAGCAGTGCTCCTTTTATTATTGAACTCAGTATTTTAAAAGACGGGTCTTTGAAACGGGACGTTTTACATAGTATAGAATGAGCCGTAATTCTCAAGATGTGGGGTTAAGTGATATGGTCAGATCTTTAAATTTTTAATTTATTATATAATAAAATAATATAATAACACAAAATTATAAAAGTATATCAATAGTTTGAATAAATTACAAACATTATTTAAAGAAACTCATAAAAAATAAAACTTCTAACATGATTATACATGTATAAATAATCTAATATCTTAACTTTTTAATAATAAAAGAACCATTATTTCTAAAAAAATATATTATTATCATACAATATAATTTACCCCCTAAAAGAAAATAATCAATAAAATTTACTAGCAGTATTATAATAAAAATACAAGTTCATCATTGATAAAAATAAAATTACTTTTTAATAGCTAAATAAAATATGATAATTTTGAGATATATGACGAAAACATGAAGTTAAATAATAAGTACTGAAAAAAGTAAAATTTTGCTATGTATTATTAAAAGAAATGTTACGTAATATATAATTACCCTAGCTAGGTTACAGTGTTACCAAATAGTAAAGATGTGATACTATAACTTGTTATTAGAGTTACTCTCAATCTTCTTATTTCTATATATTAAGAACTATTAAGTATCAATCAATTATGAGGTCAACAATATTAACTAAAGAATTTAACACATAATTTGTATAAGATCTATTAGGTGAGCCCCGAGCGTTGAGAGTTTGGAGTGTTTAGGACATTCAGTCGGATGCTTAAGGGCATAAGACTTATAGAACTAAACCCCATACTTGAATTTCAGAGCGTTTTGCTAGAACCCCGCTCCGAGGCGAGTCCCAATAAAGTCTTTTAAAACATTGATTGGGATTAATTAATTACTTCAGTTTTTCTTTTTCTTTAGTTTCATGTATATAGACACACATGCAGGTACAGAAGTAGATGTCTGTCCCCTTCCACACACAGTATTATAATACTAGCTACTTACTGTTAATTATTTTGGGAAACTTTAATCATGAAATAAGACTGAGATTTTTGTCATTTTCATATCTGGAGCTTACCATAAAATCGTTGTACATGAATCATTGTCTTATATTTTTATATTCTGGCTGGCATCACTCTTTTAAAATTACAAGATTCTTTTATTCCTTCATTCTTTATTGTTACACTGAAAATATTGATTCATACAAAAAAAAAATATTGTCTTTTCATTTATGATGACTTTGGAAAATAAACATTGACTTTCGCTTGTTTACATTTGTGTGATAAAATTCATGATATTAAATGTGTAAACTTAAATATATCATTAGATTAAATGAAGAGATGTTTGTCAATTTAATGAATTAAAAAGAAGTTTTTCAGCAAGAAATTATCTAGAAGGTTAATTGGCTAATTCCAAGATAGCTTTTCACTCTGTGGTTGGCACTGCAAATTATTTCGACTGTAGATAGAGTTAAGAAAATGAGTATATATATATATATATGGTCATAAACACTATACCAAAAATAATTTGTAGCAGCATGTAGATAATAATAATAATAGTTTATTTGCTTATAAATATGTATTTTTAGCAGTAATTAATATTTTTTGTAAATATTTCTAAAGTCTATAACGACATTAAATCCAATAATAACTAACTATAACCGATAAATATTTTAGCATTCTTTGTTAATATTATATATTTATTACTACTAAAACTTATATTTTAGCACTCTGTTAATATAGTTTTGATAGGATATTAGTTGTTAAAAGATAGTCCAATGGTAGCAATTTTTCTGTTTTATAGTTGAATGTATAGAAAAAATAGTAGGAGAGCTAACTCTGAATTCAAAAACATTGACAGCTTTATATAGTTGACATTTTGGTCGAAAAAAGTTTAAACTTTTAACGAAAAAAAAAAAGAGATAGAATCACATAAACTAAAATAGCAGAGTAATAATATGTAGATAATACTCATTTGTTTTAATAAAAAACAATGAAAGAGATTTGTCTTTTATTTCTCAAACTCTTACGGGTTGTTTGGTGTGATGGAAAAGAGAAAATACTATAAAATTGTAATGTCTCTTAATCCCTTTTTGGTTACACGGATAAAATAACTTATTTTAAGATTACTAAAGAGTTATGAGATAAGTTCTCCTTCCCTTTTGCTGGAATTAGAGGTGTATAAAACCGAACCAAAAATCGAATCAAACCGCAAATTGAGTCAAACCGAAAAAAGAACTCGATTAGTGGTTTGGTATTGGAAAAAAAACCCGACTATATTTGGGTTTGTTTGGTTTTAACTAAAAAAAACCAACACGAGACCAAATCAATCCGACATTATATATGTAATTTTAAAATTTTATTTTATACATAAAAATATTTACTTTGATATAATTTTAAAATATTTCTTATACTATTTCATAGTTTTTATCTTTTAATATATTATTTCAAGTTTAAAACTTAGAATTCGGAATGGTCCAATAAAGATTATAGTTTATACATGTTGATAATTATAATAAAACTTAAAATTCAAAATCAAATTAGTACTAGTGCAAAAAGAAAATCAATTCAACACTAAGAATGACAATAATATTGAATATTTGTTCTTTTGTTTTACATTGGTTTAGACAATTAAAATACATAATCTAATTTTAATTTTCCTTAAATATTTAGTAACGTAACTAATACTTATTAAACTTATTTTAGCATGGTTTAATACTTTTAAATTATGATCATTTTAATTATGACTTTGCAATATTTATTTTATATGATGATTTCATTATTATTTTTTATTGAATATTTTAGTGTCATCAGTATTCATCTCATATTTTGTGTTATTTTTTAAGAAACACCTTAGATAATTGTATTTTGGTTGGACTAAAGAAATATTGGAGCACAAGTTAATTATATGTTTGTATGCAAACTTTACCGAAAAAAATCCAAAAATCTGAAAAAATCCGAGGTTTATTAGTTTGGTTTGATTTATAAATTTAAAAATTCGACACAATGGTTTGATTTGGTATTTGAAAAACCCGAACCAACCTGAAGTTGAAAAACCCAAAAAAATCCGAATTTTATTAATTTGGTTTGGTTTATAAATTTAAAAATTTTACACAAATAGTTTGGTTTGATATTTGAAAAACCTGAACCAACCCAGTCATGTACACCCCTAGCTGAAATAACAATATCAAAATAACTTATACTAGGATAATATAATTTAAATGACAAAAATTCCCCTTAATTCTTAAATACTTTTTATTGTCACTTTACACATTATTTTATGGCCAGTTTTTGCTGTTTAGTGCAAATTTTGTTTAGTTTTCGTTGTTTTGGTGCAATTTTGTGCAGATTTTGTTATTTAATCGTAATTTTTACTGTTTTGGGAAGTTTAATTAGGTTGTTTTGGTGCGTTTTTATCAAATTTTTAGAGTCTTTTAGAAGCAGTTTTTGGTGAGTTTTGGTCCATTATCTTTTTAGGTTGTTTTGATACAGTTTTTGTCCTTCTATGCATTCTTAGATGTTCTTCCAATTTGAATGAACTTAAATTTAGGTGTAAGTAGTTATTTTTATGTAAAGAACTTTAATATATGTATATATATATATATATATATATATATATATAGTTGAAGACATACCACACAATCTTGGGAACACAAAAGAATTAAGCAAAATAAGGTGAAGGTTTTGTTTTAAAGAGTGAATAATCAAAGCTTTATAAAAGATTTGTATAAAAATTTAAAGTTAAATAACTAGTTCCAAGATAAATAATTTTTGTATAACTAATTTAATTTTAACTAATACCATCATAACTTGTTTTCAAATCTAATGCCCTTAAAGAACCGTAGAAATGATAAACTTCTCATGATATCTCAATTTTTCTTTGTTCAAATTTTTGCGCTACTTTCTACTTTCAATCAATTTTTTTACAAAAATGATATGTTTTTACGATCATTGATAATTTAACTTTGAATTTTTTATACTACCCTTGATAAAATTATGTATAGTCAGCATATATTTATGACTTATTTAAATTATAAATTATAAATTTTGATTTTCTTTTTATGTACTTAATTAAATAAGATCACATATGCTATAATAAAAGAGACATTTAGTGGTGAGATATTTTTCTTTTTACCGTCACAAAAATATTTAGCGCGATTGAGTTAGTGTCATTGCATTCAGAGTGGATAAATTTTTTAATGAAATCTTTATAAAGTATTGGTTATAAATATTCATATTTATTATTGCCACTCTATATAATATAGCAACAATTATATTATTACTACTAAATAATTACCACTAAATTATTTATTTATGGAAAAACTCAAATATTTCATCGAATTTTTTATAAAAGGCATATCATCTGTTAAAAGTTTAGCTCATCTATGTCAATTTCAAAGGCTCATCAATATCATTATTTGTTAACTTAAATGACATAAATAAGCCATTATTTTAACATATGTCATAGATAAGCCAATTTTTAAACAGATGTCACATTGAATCTTTTCCCTTTATTTATTAAAGTAATATTCCTTCCGTCCACTTTTAATTGTCATAATTTCTATTTTAGAGTCAAACTATAAAAATTTTGAATGTATATTTTAGGATATATTTTTCATCATATGTATATTTGCAAAAACTAGAAATTTATAAAAATCTCATATAATTTTTAAATATCTAAATTTTTTATTTAAAATATCAAATTAATATAATCTAATTTAATTTTAAAAATTAATTAAATTAACTTTCAAAAAATATATCATAACAATTAAGAGCAAACAGAGAAAGAGTAATATATAAATTAAAGAGATAAGTTTCAAAAACACACCTAAACTATATCTCTTTTTTGAGTTTCATACCTAAACTATTGAGAGTGTGAGTTTCACACATAAACTATCACTTGTTAGTTTGAGAAACACACCTCTCTCTTTTATACCACTCTCACCATGGTGAGTGTAATACACTCTCTCTTTTATTTTAAAAATTGTCACATCACACTCCACATGGACAAAATATTTCACTTTGACAAAAATTAAATAAATTATTAGTATTAGTTAAAATTAAAGATTAAAATTATTATCCAAAAATATTTTTTTTTTTTTTGTAAAATAAAAAAGTAAAATATTTTTCTTACCCCAC